>NW_026290143.1:80000-145000 GCF_023373465.1 Oncorhynchus keta | reverse complement strand
AGGGGAGAGAGGTCAATACATACATACACAGGGACACCAGGGAGAGAGGTCAATACATGCACAGGGACACCAGGGGAGAGGTCAGGTCAATACATACACAGGTATAAAGGTCAGTACATACACATCTCTCTCTCTCACATATACACAGGTATGGATGAACAAATCACACACTCGGAATTAACATTTGTTGTGAGTTCGAATCCCCAGTCTACCCTCTGCCGTTGTGCCTTTGAGCAAGGACGGCTCCATGGGCGCTGCTCTGCGGCTTTGACGGTGTTGCCTCTAGTCTCTTGTATGTGTGCGGTCCATATTCCCTACCACCTACATAGTGCACTGGTCCAAAGTAGGGATCTGGGAGGCTGCCATGATAAGATCATGATTCTTACCAAGGGGAGGCCTGGGCCAGGACCTCCTGGTGTTGTTTCTCCTTCTCAGTGAGGAAGGAGCGGAGGCGTCCCACCTCCTCTTTGAACTGAGCGATGGTGTTCTCCTTGTTTACATCCACAGCCTTCAGCATCTGCAGCTCTGCACTCAGCTCGTGTTCTCCAGCTCACGCTTCTTCAGGTGGATCTAGAACCGCAAACAAATATTTTAAAATAGCAAATCACATTACAATCAGAAAGGATCCACGCATTTCAAATGGTCCCAGAAAGACGGACAATGTAGGGGTTGGTATACAAAAGGAATCATTAAAAGGGCAGCTATGTTTCCGCCTGGTGTTCCAGACACCCTCTGTGCTATATTAATCAGCATCCTTCATCAACATGCAGCCAGCAGCGTTTCTGACTCCTAAAAGAAATGCAGCATAACCTTAATTACAACACAGAGATTGAGGTGGGCTCGTTAAACTACCCTGCAGTCCCACTCTGTATGACGCCACCAAAATGGCCCCCTATTCACTATGTAGTGCACTACTTTTGACCAGGGGTCATAGGGCTCTGGTCAAAAGTAGTACACTATAAAGGGAATAGGGTGCCAATTGGGACACTAAATGAGCAGCTTTCACTGGTGCTGCCGTGGCGACAGTGTGCCTGTGTGTGTTCCACTCCTAGTTCCTGAGCTGTACACACCAGTCACCACCACCACTACTACTAAACTCCCCAGAAACAGCAGGCGAGAACCAGGCGGAAGAGGGCCGGAACAGACCATCCCCTATTCAGCCAGAACACTGTGGGATCCCACTGAGCAGGGAAACAGCAGCTACATACACTAATGACATTATCTGGACTGAGAGAAGTGGTGAGATTATCTGGACTGAGAGAAGTGGTCAGATTACCTGGACTGAGAGAAGTGGTCAGATTACCTGGACTGAGAGAAGTGGTGAGATTATCTGGACTGAGAGAAGTGGTGAGATTATCTGGACTGAGAGAAGTGGTGAGATTATCTGGACTGAGAGAAGTGGTGAGATTATCTGGACTGAGAGAAGTGGTGAGATTATCTGGACTGAGAGAAGTGGTGAGATTATCTGGACTGAGAGAAGTGGTGAGATTATCTGGACTGAGAGAAGTGGTCAGATTATCTGGACTGAGAGAAGTGGTGAGATTATCTGGACTGAGAGAAGTGGTCAGATTACATGGACTGAGAGAAGTGGTCAGATTACCTGGACTGAGAGAAGTGGTCAGATTACCTGGACTGAGAGAAGTGGTGAGATTACATGGACTGAGAGAAGTGGTCAGATTACATGGACTGAGAGAAGTGGTCAGATTACATGGACTGAGAGAAGTGGTCAGATTACCTGGACTGAGAGAAGTGGTCAGATTACCTGGACTGAGAGAAGTGGTCAGATTACATGGACTGAGAGAAGTGGTCAGATTACCTGGACTGAGAGAAGTGGTCAGATTATCTGAGTGGCATGTTGACTATAGTCCAAAATACATCTCTGGTATGATTCCAGTCATTTTGCCAAAATTCCCAGGCTTTTCATAAATCCCGGTTGCAGGAAATCTGGAATCGTCCGAGCAGGATTTATGGAAAACCTGGGAATTTTGCAACCCTTGGTATGATCCTTCACAGCTAGTCACATGACTCATAGTACACAAGCAGTGTGCGCAACCTGTGTGTGTGTGTGTGTGTGTGTGTGTGTGTGTGTGTGTGTGTGTGTGTGTGTGTGTGTGTGTGTGTGTGTGTGTGTGTGTGTGTGTGTGTGAGAGAGAGAGAGAGAGACCTTGTAGAGCTCCTTCTCATCCTTCTGGTGTGACTCCAGGCCGTCCTTCTCCAGAGTCAGCTTCTTCACTCGGTCCTTCAGGCTGTCCAGCTCTGTCTCTTTCTGCAGGCCCTTCTGGGTGACTCTTATCAGGTCATCCTCCAACTGCAGGACCCTGGCTGTGGCTTCCTCCAGCCTCCTTTTCACCTCCTCTCTCTCCTCCTGCAGGGCCTGGCACGACACCTGCACCTCCTGGGGACAGAGAGAGGGAGGGAGTTAGTAACTTGTAAACTTAAAAATGTATGTTTTGTGCCCCTTTTTACCCAGCAAACCAGAGAGCAGGAGACAAGTTGTGAGAACCTGAGACAGTGAGATTCTCTTCTATCATCAACTAGTTTCCCTAAAGAATGTTGTTGGTTTGTCATTCCTAACGTTCAGATAGAAATAAGTGACACAGAACAGACATGCTTCTCTGTCATGTAGATTAGAATAGGGAACCATGTCAGGACATATATCTGCAACGTCTTCAATTGAATCACTTCCGTGCTGTGACAGACAGGCGGCTGCTGGAGGAAATCCCAGCCATTTCCCAGCCAGTCCCGTCTGTGTCAAACACTGAGACACTGCCAGGCCTTTATGGATTCAAATCTCCCAAACACACACACACACACCCTGTAAATCCAATACTAACAGTGTGGCTGTGAGCGGAGGAGGAAAACAATAAATACTACTTCTGAGATGTAAAATCATCTGGCCACAAATCATCCATTTCAATCTGGCGTGTTATTGTTCTTTGAGGCTGGAAGGGAAGTTTGCTTTGTCGTAAGTACAGGCCTGCACAACGACGGCTCCAAAAGGCATTGCAGCAGATTTGGAATTTGTTTCTACTGTAAGTTTATGAGCCGAATTTTGGAATCATTTTTTTCGCAGCACATAAAAAAACCATATAAAAAGTGTTGTCGTAAAATTAACAGCCACCAAATGTGTAATTATGTTTTCATCTCAAAGCCATTTTCTAAACCAGCAACTTTATGGAACGGAATAGTTCTATGAGTTATCATTAACACAATGTTTTAAAGATGCATGTCAATGTATTAAATATCTGGTGTTGAACAGTGATCACACTCAAGATCATTACTGTCAACTTCTTTATTTATTTAGAATGGTTAGAGGTGGAACGATGTGTGTGTGTGGCACACTGGGGGATACTGAGAGACAGGCTAGAGGGAGACGTTTCAACTGCCACCAGGGTCATGTTCAGTGGACACAGCACAGAGAAAAAAATGGTTGGGAAATGAGTGAGGAACAAACTGAACTTGACCAGTAAGAACACTCATTGTTGTCCGTTTCAAAGGGTTTTGCTACGTTTTGCTCCACCTGCCAGGAGTTGTTCTCACCTGGGTCTCTCGACTCAGTTGGGCAAACTTCTCTTTCTCCTGCTCACACTCTTTATGCAGTCTCCCCTTCTCCTCCTCCAGCTGCACCTTCTCATTCTGCAGGAGGCTCATGGTCTGAACCAGCTCTTCCTTCTCTCTGTGGGCCTCCTCCATCTTTTGCTGCAGGGACAAAGAGAAAGCATTGAGGTGTGTGTGTATTCATGCGGGTGCGTGTGTATCGTTGCACAGCCTGGTTCTCGCTCTCTGACATACCTCCAGGTATCCGGTCCTGGTGGTCACCACCAGGATGTCCGAGTTGCACTCATCCTCCACGGTCAGCAGCTCGTCCTCTGAGGGGCTCTGAGCCCGGAACAGGAAGGGCGTGCTGGCCCCTCGGATCTCCCCCTTGTGGGTCACATAGCAGAACTGGTAGAACTCCCCATCGTCGTTGGGCACGTAGTATCCTGAGGGAGGAACACAACAACCAACATCACAAACAGTCTAGGGCTAGGGGGTCATTCTGGACGGGGCCTAGGTATCTAGGGTCATATCAGGTAGCAAGTAGCCTAGCGGTTACGACTGTTGGGCCAGTAACAGAAAGGTTGCTGGTTCGAATCCTTGAGCAAGGCACTTAACTGTAATTGCCCCTGTAAGTCGCTCTGAATAAGAATGTCTGCTAAATGACTCAAATGTCAACGTCAAGCCTCTCAGAGTAGGAGAGCTGAACTATGAACCCCACCCCCCAATCTACATAATCATGTTCATTGTGATTTAAAACATAAAACAAATGCTCAGGATCTCAGTTTCAACCTTAAGCAACAGATCCCTTTTCTGGTCCCAGTCCCAGTCTACCTATTAATAAAGAACGCAATGAACACAATGAAAACCATCTTGTTAACACCAAAACAAGAAATCCCTTAAAGGGTAGAGTTTCATATTTTACTGTGTTGGTATAAAAGTCTTAACAGCTCTCTGAGGTGCAAGGCCTCTTGACTTGAGGTTAGAAAAAGTGTCAAAGTTGTATAAAACCACGGCGGAGTCAGTGGTCCCAAATCACACCTTGAAACACCACGGCTCTGTGGATGGCAGTGCCCTCAGTGTGGTCCTCAGGAACAGGACACCACAAGAATGTGTAATAGTCCCTCGCTGTGCTCCATCCAACCTGCAACACAGAGGAGTGGGGGGGGTGGACACAATGCACCACATCACACACAGGTTGTACCTAAAAATGGCACCCTATTCACTACAGAGTGCACTACATCACACTACCTAGTGCACTACATAGGGAACAGGGTACCATTTGGGACATAAATCCAGTAATAATAGAGCAGGTTAGGGGACAGCGAAACCACCCAAAGCTGTGAAACAGTATCCTGCCTACACATGACACAGTGGCATTGTAGCCACCCTGAAGAAGGCACAGCGATGGCGAAACGTTGCTGTTTTAACCAATAAACCACAGAGTTTATATAGAGAGTGTGTGACTGTGTATTTTTTATAGTTTACAGTTTATTCGCCGTCAGTCAGCACCTCTACACTAAATCATTTTCTCTGGTTGTACGCCAGCTCATGCTTTTTATTAGCCAATATGGAGCTACCACAATGTAGAGGAATGGTCCTATATGGTGTCGATTTGGGCCACAATCATGAAAACCCTTTGCAATATAAAAACGTAAACACCACTTAGGCTCTAGGTTATGTGAAGGTTTTAGACGTGAAAATGGGGGATGGTTTCAACATTCCTATATTCCTGCGTGCCACGTATCGTGTATGGCCTATAATGAGGCCCGGCCTCGTCAACATGCTCCGCTGTGGAACAGCGGCAACAGCTCACCTCAAACAGGAAGGGGAAAATAGGTGAAAATGTTATACATCAAAATGGAAACCAAGATGTAATTATATGAATTTTATGTGTTAACTGATGGCTGGTGAGGGGAAGTACAGAAAATACATCCAGAATGTCAGCCCAGGGTCATAAAACTGTCAAACGAAATCAGAATCACAGTGCTGCCTGGGGTTCCAGATCTAGGCTACAGGCTCAGTGCTGCCTGGGGTTCCAGGTCGAGGCTACAGGCTCAGTGCTGCCTGGGGTTCCAGGTCTAGGCTACAGGCTCAGTGCTGCCTGGGGTTCCAGGTCTACACTACAGGCTCAGTGCTGCCTGGGGTTCCAGGTCTACACTACAGGCTCAGTGCTGCCTGGGGTTCCAGGTCTACACTACAGGCTCAGTGCTGCCTGGGGTTCCAGGTCTAGGCTACAGGCTCAGTGCTGCCTGGGGTTCCAGGTCTACACTACAGGCTCAGTGCTGGCCTGGTCGGTCAAACTATGATACAGACAACACCAAAACTTTAATCTAACCAATGAGACTTTATGTAAGCAAAAACAAAATCTCTCCCCATCACAAATACTCTCACAGTTTGTTTACATATGGTCAGCGTGCTCCTTCCATCCGTCTGACCAGCTTGTTTTTCCCCACTACCGCATCATTGCTGTGTGTGTGTGTGTGTGTGTGTTACAGATGCTCCTGTGCTACGCTACAATGATGCCAGTGTTGTTGAGAGTACCCTGGGTAGTTGTCCCTGGGGGGCGTTCCCACTTCCAGCCGTAAAGAACAGGAAGTTATTAAAGCAGGCACATAGTTAGTGACTGTCATTACAGAATGAAGGAAGGCCAGTAGAAGTAGGCTTTTACTGCAGTAACACTCATTAGTGGTGAGAGAGGTGAGAGTCAGGGGCTGAAGAGACTCTCAGGACTGGACTAAAGCACCTTTCACAGGACCAGAGGGCCTAGTCTGCCCTGTAAGCAGCCACATTTACAACCAGGAGAGGAGTGGATACTGCGTGTATACATGGGTCTAATCATGCTGGAAACGTAGACTTAATCCAATAGGTCTATTGGCGGGATAGGTTTGTATAACAATAGCGTGCACAAAGTGAGAATCTTGAGTTCCCACAACAGACCAAAGCCATTTAGCTGATCCAAGAGCTAAGCTAATTATACCCTTTAAACATGCAAAACACATTCTTAACAAAAAACAGTATGCCAACATGCTTAAAATACTTCCCATAAAACACACCACGTAATGTCAGCAAGTTGCAGGTTAGGGACTAGCAGCTAGCATAGTAAGCTGCAGGTTAGGGACTAGTAGCTAGCATAGTAAGCTGCAGGTTAGGGACTAGTAGCTAGCATAGTACGCTACAGGTTAGGGACCAGTAGCTAGCATAGTACGCTGCAGGTTAGGGACCAGTAGCTAGCATAGTACGCTGCAGGTTGGGGGCTAGTAGCTAGCATAGTACGCTGCAGGTTAGGGACTAGCAGCTAGCATAGTAAGCTGCAGGTTAGGGACTAGTAGCTAGCATAGTAAACTGCAGGTTAGGGACTAATAGCTAGCATAGTAAGCTGCAGGTTAGGGACTAGCAGCTAGCATAGTAAGCTGCAGGTTAGGGACTAGTAGCTAGCATAGTAAACTGCAGGTTAGGGACTAGCAGCTAGCATAGTAAGCTGCAGGTTAGGGACTAGTAGCTAGCATAGTAAGCTGCAGGTTAGGGACTAGTAGCTAGCATAGTACGCTACAGGTTAGGGACCAGTAGCTAGCATAGTAGCTAGCATAGTACGCTGCAGGTTAGGGACTAGTAGCTAGCATAGTAAGCTGCAGGTTAGGGACTAGCAGCTAGCATAGTAAGCTGCAGGTTAGGGACTAGTAGCTAGCATGCAGTTAGGGACTAATAGCAGGTTAAGCTGCAGGTTAGGGACTAGCAGCTAGCATAGTAAGCTGCAGGTTAGGGACTAGTAGCTAGCATAGTAAACTGCAGGTTAGGGACTAGCAGCTAGCATAGTAAGCTGCAGGTTAGGGACTAGTAGCTAGCATAGTAAGCTGCAGGTTAGGGACTAGTAGCTAGCATAGTACGCTACAGGTTAGGGACCAGTAGCTAGCATAGTAAGCTGCAGATTAGGGACTAGTAGCTAGCATAGTAAGCTGCAGGTTAGGGACTAGTAGCTAGCATAGTACGCTACAGGTTAGGGACCAGTAGCTAGCATAGTACGCTGCAGGTTGGGGGCTAGTAGCTAGCATATTACGCTGCAGGTTAGGGACTAGCAGCTAGCATACTAAGCTGCAGGTTAGGGACTAGTAGCTAGCATAGTAAGCTGCAGGTTAGGGACTAGCAGCTAGCATAGTAAGCTGCAGGTTAGGGACTAGTAGCTAGCATAGTAAGCTGCAGGTTAGGGACTAGCAGCTAGCATAGTAAGCTGCAGGTTAGGGACTAGTAGCTAGCATAGTAAACTGCAGGTTAGGGACTAGCAGCTAGCATAGTAAGCTGCAGGTTAGGGACTAGTAGCTAGCATAGTAAGCTGCAGGTTAGGGACTAGTAGCTAGCATAGTACGCTACAGGTTAGGGACCAGTAGCTAGCATAGTACGCTGCAGGTTAGGGGCTAGTAGCTAGGATAGTACGCTGCAGGTTAGGGACTAGCAGCTAGCATAGTACGCTACAGGTTAGGGGCTAGTAGCTAGCATAGTAAACTGCAGGTTAGGGACTAGCAGCTAGCATAGTAAGCTGCAGGTTAGGGACTAGTAGCTACCATAGTACGCTGCAAGTTAGGGACTAGTAGCTAGCATAGTACACTGCAGGTTAGGGACTAGTAGCTAGCATAGTACGCTACAGGTTAGGGACCAGTAGCTAGCATAGTACGCTGCAGGTTAGGGGCTAGTAACTAGCATAGTATGCTGCAGGTTAGGGACTAGTAGCTAGCACAGTACGCTGCAGGTTAGGGGCTAGTTGCTAGCATAGTACGGTGCAGGTTAGGGGCTAGTAGCTAGCATAGTACGCTGCAGGTTAGGGGCTAGTAGCTAGCATAGTACGCTGCAGGTTAGGGGCTAGTAGCTAGCATAGTACACTGCAGGTTAGGGGCTAGTAGCTAGCATAGTACGCTGCAGGTTAGGGGCTAGTAGCTAGCATAGTACGCTACAGGTTAGGGGCTAGTAGCTAGCATAGTACACTGCTGCAACAGTTGAAGGCGTTCTTGTTTGCCATGTTTGTTAGCATATAGCCTAGTCCAAGGCAGGAGCCCATCTCCTGTTTCTGTAGCATGGGGCGGCGCGATGTAAGAGCACCCCCTAGACAGGACTATCACACTGTATCAATCAAACAGGGACACTCCTCTATCACGGCACTCCTCTATCACAGTTTGTGTGTGCGCTCAGAGCACAACTCAAAGCAACCATTCCAACATCAAATCAAATCAAATGTATTTATATAGCCCTTCGTACATCAGCTGATATCTCAAAGTGCTGTACAGAAACCCAGCCTAAAACCCCAAACAGCAAACAATGAAACATCAAAGAGCCATAGACAGATAGAACAGGCAGAAGACACGGTGCTGCCTAACAAGAGTCTGTCTGTCCCCTCGGACTGCTCTGCTGCTGATGCTAAATAAATGGTTGGATGAAACGTTTTGTTTATCTTGGCGAGTGGTACCGTGCAATTATGACATTTGTTGTACACAACTATTGGTTTGCATAGCCTAGGTACATGTACATGTTCAAATGTTCTGAGAAACTAGGTTAAATCATGGAAAAGCAACCTTTCAGTTAGTGGCCCAGCGCTCTAACCGCTAGGAAACCTGCCGCCCTACACACCCAGTATAGTTTTAACACCCTATTGCTCTACCCTATCATGACTTATCAGATCAGTGCAGATGAAGAGAAAAAGACAAGGACAGGAAACCATTTCATGCTGAAAGATAAAGACAAAATGTTTATCTGAGTTCATCCGTTATGAGGCGATAGCAGCTCCAAGTCACTAGGGGGCGATAGCACCTTATAGGCTGAGGTATTGGACCAAGCCGTGAAGTTGCACCACACAGCACAGCTCTGGGGACAGTGAGTGAAGTAGAATTTGATAAAAATCATCTGTGTGTTTTGGTATGAGGCCTTAATAATTTTGATCTACTTCCACTGTCCTCCAAGAGTTGCTGGATTTCCTCGTCACTTCAGTTTGGTCCTCAAGTTAGGTAGCAGCAGTGTTCTTCCCTTCCCACAGAGAGAATGAGTCATGGTCCAGGTATCTGTCCTCCTGTGAGTGCTGCCTGGAGCTCAGCTTGGCACCCCAGCCTCCTGTCTGTCAACACGCCCGGGAACATTTACACGATTTATGTTCCACACTGCTCTGCTTTTTCCACCTTGGTGAATTAGCGTGTTAGGGGTTTGGGAGAACTTGCACCACTGCTGCAGTTAGGTGCTGTGGTATGCCATCGCCATCAGACAACACTCCAATCAAATCCACGACTCCAATATTTCAAACAAATTCCCAGATGTTCCCTGATCCTCCCCCTTGTGTCGGACGCTGTGTCCCAAATTACACACGATCCCCTACATAGTGCTCTAAAGTAGTGCCCTATATAGGGAACAGGGTGCCATTTGGGACAGTCTCAGTCCCAATATAACAACAAGACTGACTGGAGCTTGTCCTCTCTGCCATGCTACACTTCACAGATTAAACAGCAGGTTCATGTTTAAAAGAAACTTGTGTTCTGCTTTTATGGAGCCAGTTTATGGTTCTGGTTTAAACTCAAACTTAATCATTTTATCCGTTCAATTAGATATAATTATATGACACTGAAAGTCACTTTTTACTGAAGGCTTCTGCCATACGCTCTGATAAAAATAAAAAATAAAATCTGCAGTGCCATAAAACTACAGAGAAACAGAAGCAATCGTGTGTGTGTGTGTGTTTGTGTGTGTGTGTTGAACTGCATTCAATCCAGCCCACATAGAGAGAAAACAGAAACAGACTGCTGCTTTGATCTGGTCTGATGAGATGTGAGCCCAGACATACAGACCACCTCTCATCAGTTCCACATCTCCTTTATAGTAGCATTCCTGCTGCTGGTCTCCTGCTGGATGAGGCCCTCGCCCAGCTCCACTCTGCCCGCTATCTTTCACTACAGAATTGGCTCAAATCAATACCTGCCAGTGCATTGGATTTAATGTGCTCCTATAACCAGATCCATCTGGGACACGCCAGTCTGCAGAGCAGGACAACAAGACCCCCCCCCCCCCCTTCTGCTCTGCCAACCTCACTTTTCATACTGAGAGTGCACTCAAATACATTGGTTACAGGACATGGCTTACCTTACTTTAAAAAAACACTTACTTTTTTTTTTTTACATGAGTAAAGCAAAACCTCTCAGATAAACCTGGAGTCTTGAGAGTTCAGTTAAGTACTAAATGGCACCCTATATAGTGCACTATTGTTTACCAGGGCCATATGGAGCCTGACCAAAAGTAGTGCCCTATAAAAGGGGATAGGGAACTATTAGGGACACACAACAATTCTAATATGCTTGCTCACAGCGAGTGGATTGAGCCAGATAGGAATTATAGGTCAGTAGGTGTCCAGGTTCCCACTCTAGAAGTGTAATCAAGTTTGGAAGACAGATGCCCTTGGTCCTTTAAAATAGAATTTACCTGTTATGGGCAGATGAATAAGCAACATGACATTATTATTCTACACAGTGTGGCCAGGGGTACTTCCTGCTTACAGGCTTCAACAATAACATGATGACCACAACTGACCAGACTAACACTATGGAACGCATTGGGAACTAGTCTGGTCCCAGATCTGTTCGTGCTCTTGCCAACTCCATCGCTGTGGAAAAAATGTTTGGCGTGACAAGGTGTTGGCATGATAGCATAAACACAATGACACTATATATAGGCTAATTGGGAGGAGCTAAATAATGGCAGATTTGGAATTGTGTTTGATTTCTGTAAGCTGAAAGTAACCCTGTGTGATGTACGCTATATTAGTCCACCTTAAATGAGACGAATTGGAGAGGAACGAGAGAGGACGGACTCACCTTGAATATGCCAACCCAGTCCTTCTGGTGTGGTTTGATGAACTGGGTGAGAGTGTAGTGACACTCTAGAGCGGCGTGGGGCAGGTAGCTCTTCCCCACGTTCTGGAAGATGACGTGTGCAAAGTTTGACGTGTCCATGGCACTGCCTACTGATGTCCCGTCCAGGAAGAGAGCCATCGGTCACTCAGCACAGGCTGCATGGGACGAGAAGGAGGACAACAGAGAGGCATGGGTCACTCAGCACAGGCTGCATGGGACGAGAAGGAGGACAACAGAGAGGCATGGATCACTCAGCACAGGCTGCATGGGACGAGAAGGAGGACAACAGAGAGGCATGGGTCACTCAGCACAGGCTGCATGGGACGAGAAGGAGGACAACAGAGAGGCATGGGTCACTCAGCACAGGCTGCATGGGACGAGAAGGAAGACAACAGAGAGGCATGGGTCACTCAGCACAGGCTGCATGGGACGAGAAGGAGGACAACAGAGAGGCATCAGTCACTCAGCACAGGCTGCATGGGACGAGAAGGAGGACCACAGAGAGGCATGGGTCACTCAGCACAGGCTGCATGGGACGAGAAGGAGGACAACAGAGAGGCATGGGTCACTCAGCACAGGCTGCATGGGAAGAGAAGGAGGACAACAGAGAGGCATGGGTCACTCAGCACAGGCTGAATGGGAAGAGAAGGAGGACAACAGAGAGGCATGGGTCACTCAGCACAGGCTGCATGGGAAGAGGAGGAGGACAACAGAGAGGCATGGGTCACTCAGCACAGGCTGCATGGGAAGAGAAGGAGGACAACAGAGAGGCATGGGTCACTCAGCACAGGCTGCATGGGACATGGGTCACTCAGCACAGGCTGCATGGGAAGAGAAGGAGGACAACAGAGAGGCATGGGTCACTCAGCACAGGCTGCATGGGACGAGAAGGAGGACAACAGAGAGGCATGGGTCACTCAGCACAGGCTGCATGGGACGAGAAGGAGAACAACAGAGAGGCATCAGTCACTCAGCACAGGCTGCATGGGAAGAGAAGGAGGACAACAGAGAGGCATGGGTCACTCAGCACAGGCTGCATGGGACGAGAAGGAGGACAACAGAGAGGCATGGGTCACTCAGCACAGGCTGCATGGGAAGAGAAGGACAACAGAGAGGCATGGGTCACTCAGCACAGGCTGCATGGGACGAGAAGGAGGACAACAGAGAGGCATGGGTCACTCAGCACAGGCTGCATGGGACGAGAAGGAGGACAACAGAGAGGCATGGGTCACTCAGCACAGGCTGCATGGGAAGAGAAGGAGGACAACAGAGAGGCATGGGTCACTCAGCACAGGCTGCATGGGAAGAAGGAGGACAACAGAGAGGCACACTCAGCACAGGCTGCATGGGAGGCAACAGAGAGGCATGGGTCACTCAGCACAGGCTGCATGGGAAGAGAAGGAGGACAACAGAGAGGCATGGGTCACTCAGCACAGGCTGCATGGGACGAGAAGGAGGACAACAGAGAGGCATGGGTCACTCAGCACAGGCTGCATGGGAAGAGAAGGAGGACAACAGAGAGGCATGGGTCACTCAGCACAGGCTGCATGGGACGAGAAGGAGGACAACAGAGAGGCATGGGTCACTCAGCACAGGCTGCATGGGACGAGAAGGAGGACAACAGAGAGGCATCAGTCACTCAGCACAGGCTGCATGGGAAGAGAAGGAGGACAACAGAGAGGCATGGGTCACTCAGCACAGGCTGCATGGGACGAGAAGGAGGACAACAGAGAGGCATGGGTCACTCAGCACAGGCTGCATGGGAAGAGAAGGACAACAGAGAGGCATGGGTCACTCAGCACAGGCTGCATGGGACGAGAAGGAGGACAACAGAGAGGCATGGGTCACTCAGCACAGGCTGCATGGGACGAGAAGGACAACAGAAGTCCTGTATTCCAAAAAAGGAAAGGTGACAGCATCTTCTACAAATAACTGCAACAAGGTTTTCAATTCATGGTGTTCTTTAAAAAAACGTTTTTTTTTTAAAGCTGAGATGTTTCAACCGTATGTCTTCTTTTAAAGCTGGTGTCTTAATATTTCTAAACAAAGCTCAGTCTCCAGAAGGGCAGATGACAGTGAGCCTATTAGCCCGGTACATTCAGTTACGGCTCATTAGTCTGTCATAAAGATATTCATCTCTAGTAGCTGTCTAATAGGCTCATCCCGGACCAGAAATGCCGTCATCAATCTTGTCCATGTAGTTGTTCCCGTGGCGTGCGCGACCACTGTTCCCGGCCGTGGTGGATATGACTACAGTTGTTGCCGTGGTGAATATGACTACTGTTGTTGCCGTGGTGAATATGGCTACTGTTGTTGCTATGGTGTGCATGACTATGACACGCTCATCATCCCTGACTAGAGTTGACAAGGGTTGGTCTGTTACGGTCTGCTCCCCAGCTCTTCACTAAACTATGAAGTCAATGACTGAACAAGCAGAAAGTTTAACATACCAACATCATAAGTCGATCTGGATAAGAGTGTCTGCTTAGTCACTAAAATGTCAAATGTAATCTAAATGTACCAACAAAGGTCTCATCTAAAAATGCAAATCAAATTGGTTAGGACGGTGTTCTTCCTGTGTTTAGCTTTGCAGTGTGGTTGGTTCACAGAAAGCAGCAAGGATACCATCTCATTCAGACGGTTCTTATTTAGTAGTCCAGATACGGCCTCCAGTTGTTTCATCCGCTGAGACCTCCGAGGAAAGAACCAAACTAAATGTTGTCGGTATATTTAGACAAAGGACTTGATCAGCGACCACAGTGAGAGAGCGTTTAATGTCCAAATGCTCTTCCCCATATAGTGAACTATAAAGGGTATAGGTTTAGTCTGGCCTAAACTGTCGCCTAAATGTGCTGATGAATTCCTCTGGCCACAACATCTGTCAGCATTTTCCCTGAAACAATATAAGAGATTCTACATTCCACACTGTTGCAATGAGAAAGAAGTTAACAGTCAAAGGACTTGTGCAAAAAATGCTGTCCACGATCTCATTCTCAACAGATAAAAGGTATATCACTGAAGTCTAGCTAAAAGTCTTATAAAGACATGTAGGCTTTTTATTTTATTTAACTAGGCAAGTCACTTAAGAACTAATTCTAACTTACAATGATGGCCTACCAAGAGCCAAAACACCTAATTTGGGGCCTGAGACTGGGATAAAAATAAATTGGAGAAAAAAAAACACATCATGACAAGAGAAACACCACAACACTACATAAAGAGACCTAAAGATCAGACAAGATGAGCAGGAATTTCCAGTCTCTCTGTTCAGTCACAGTGACGTGTTCAGGAAAATGGTGCACAAGAGAAGTAACTAAGACAACATTGGTAAATAGAGAAAGAAAACACAGGCCAGGGGTTGTAAATCTAGACAAAACACACCAGTAACACACACCACTTATTCTCATACTAAATCATGTTAAAAACAGGCTCGTACTAAAACATTTCCAAATTATACAATTCATCATTGCCAGACAATAGCAGAGCATTGTTCGACATGCCAAATGTATGTGACCTAAAATATATATATTTATAATTATACATTTATTATATGGATTGTGATGAGTGACATGAACCTACCTAGTTTGGTTTTACAGGTTGATAGCATCTTTATCTGAACTGTTGACAACCCAGTGCGTGTGTCAGTGAGTGTGTCAGTGAGTGTGTTAGAGCCAACTTAAATCACACAATGATGTAACTTTAGGGCTAGCTGACGTTAGTTAATGTAATGGCATTAGAATTAACTGGGCAAGTATCATACGGCTTCCAGACATAAATATAGCCATGTGGCAAAACAAAGAAAAAGGCCTAGCTAAATCGTGTAGTTAAACTGGCATCCTGCTGTAAAGTGCTTGTTTAGGCTAGTAATCTAACATATTGCTAGCTAACTCCTTAGAGATAGCTATGTATCTAGCTAGCTTTAACAGAGATTAATGACTATTCTCGAAAATTCTCAGCCAACCTTGTACTATGTCCTCCCAAGATAGCATGAGTTGTCCGTCCACCCACCTAGCTCGCTAGTTATCTGTTTGCTTTCCTGGCTTTGTCAGGGACCCTTTGGTTTGGCTAGTTAGCTAGCCAGTTAGTTCGTTAGCTAGCATATCAAGTTACCAGGGCAAGACGAATACATTTTTCAATAGTTGTTCTTTTTTATCGACAAGAGCACATAATATGATAACGTACCCATTTGCCATGCTGAAGAGTAGAGGAAAAACAAAGATATTCGTCAAAACTGTTATTGACGCAGTTGCTCGATGTTAAACGCAATCCCCGTCCTCTCTTCCTGGAATAGAATAACAACATTAGCAACATCACTTCCGGAGAAATACCGTTATTTGTCATGTGGGAATTCCAAACTTGTTACAATGTAACAAATTGTTAACAACGTGTTGCTAAAATAACGAATGGCACAATTAATAGATATTTGACCCACTTTCTGTTAAAGGAATTAAACTCTGAAATTTGAGTAGGACCCTTCAAAATGGTAGATGTCAATATATTTGGGTCATTTTTAAAAAACCTTTATTTAACTAGGCAAGTCAGTTAATTAAGAACAAATTCTTATTTACAATGACGGCCTAGGAACAGTGGGAACAGGAACACTGCCTTGTTCAGGGGCAGAACGACACATTTTTACATTGTTAGCTCGAGGATTCGAGCTATTTGATATCTATTTTTAAATGTAACCTTTATTTAACTTGGCAAGTCAGGTAAGAACAGATTCTTATTTACAATGACAGCCTACCCCGGCCAAACCCAGACGTCGCTGGGCCAATTGTGCGCGCCACCCTGTGGGACTCCCAATCACGGTCGGATGAGATACAGCCTGGATTCGAACCAGGGAGTGCCTTAGACCGTTGCGCCACTCGGGACCGTTGCGCCAATCAGCCTTCAGGGCTAGAACCATGTTTATAACAGACCTTATACCAGGGGTATGACAAAACATGTATTTTTACTGCTCTAATGACGTTGGTAACCAGATTATAATAAATAGCAATTAGGCACCTGTTTTATAGCAATAGCAATTAGGCACCCCAGATACTGTTCTTCCATAATATAATATAACTCGATCAAAATGGACATATTTAGGGAAACCCTGACTGCCAAAGCCTGTATGTAACATGATCGTTGTATTAAGATACAGTACAGTTTGCCCCCTATGCCGTTATTATATAGTTTATTTCAAATCACATTTTTATTAGTCACATACACGCGTTTAGCAGATGTTATTGCGGGTGTGGCGAAATGCTTGTATTTGCTGATAACGTTAGGTTTCTTTAGGGTTGATCTATTGAAAACGCGTTTCCACCGCCCGAGCAGACCATTGAAATTGTGTTATTAACTTCTGATTGTGCATTTCAGTGCTAGATGTATGAAATCAGTCATGTCCTTCAAGTTCATGCAGTTCAGATGTCCCGCCCCCACTGTTTCTCATCGCATATAAAACTGGGTAAGCGGCTTTGTGATTGGACAGAAAACGTGTAATTTACAACCCACCCAATTATGTCACGCTGAATCCGTGGTCAGAAAGGAAAGAAACATGGCCGCTGTTTTAAGGGGGTCTCGGAACCTATGGGGAAGGAGCCTCAAACATGTTGACATTACTTTGGGTAAGGAGTTTAAAAATATAACAAAAATATGTCTACCATCAATGTTGAGGATCTGTTTGATGACCATTCCCGTCTATGTTACGAAAGGCACCGCTGCGTGAAAAATCAACGTTGAACAAAAGTTGATTAGCATTGGCTGTTGTGGCTCGCTCACTTCTGCTAACGTTAGTTAGTTTGCTGAAATGGCTAGCTAGCTATAAGAGCTTGCTTAAGTCATGGGACGTTGGTTGATCGAAACATTTGTTGTTTATCAAGACGACCGATAGCCAACACCAGCAAATGTTCTAATCAAAGGTGTGTCCGTGTGCATCTCGCACAAGTAACAAATTCAGGGTCAAGTCAAATCCCACAGCTCTTGTCAGCAAGTCAGTCGATTAGCCAAGCGAGTTCTGTTTAATAGGGTGATTGTTTGCACAAATATGGTCTATTATAATGCCACGCCGTCCGTAGATGTATGCTGTACAGTACACGCGTTTGTTAGACTCCTCCGTGTTTCTAGTAATAGCTTTTAGCTCAGTGGTTCCCAACCTTTCCAGCTACTGTATTTTACTCATCCCTGGGGTACCCCTAAAGTCCCCCGTCCCCCATGTGCCTTTTACCAATAGACCAAGTACCCCAGGGGTCCAAGTACCCCCAGCTTGGGAACCACTGCTTCAGCTTATCAACCAGCTCTCATGCACAATGGAAGGAAAGGAAAAGCAGGTGAGTGAGGCCAGTACAGATCATTGAGATGTAGTCCAGCGCAATCCTTACCTTGATAACCCAACCTACTGTCCTCGCTGGTAGCTCAACCCTTACCTTGATAACCCAACCTACTGTCCTCGCTGGTAGCTCAACCCTTACCTTGATAACCCAACCTACTGTCCTCGCTGGTAGCTCAACCCTTACCTTGATAACCCAACCTACTGTCCTCGCTGGTAGCTCAACCCTTACCTTGATAACCCAACCTACTGTCCTCGCTGGTAGCTCAACCCTTACCTTGATAACCCAACCTACTGTCCTCGCTGGTAGCTCAACCCTTACCTTGATAACCAAACCTACTGTCCTCGTTGGTAGCTCAACCCTTACCTTGATAACCCAACCTACTGTCCTCGCTGGTAGCTCAACCCTTACCTTGATAACCCAACCTACTGTCCTCGCTGGTAGCTCAACCCTTACCTTGATAACCCAACCTACTGTCCTCGCTGGTAGCTCAACCCTTACCTTGATAACCCAACCTACTGTCCTCGCTGGTAGCTCAACCCTTACCTTGATAACCCAACCTACTGTCCTCGCTGGTAGCTCAACCCTTACCTTGATAACCCAACCTACTGTCCTCGCTGGTAGCTCAACCCTTACCTTGATAACCCAACCTACTGTCCTCGCTGGTAGCTCAACCCTTACCTTGATAACCCAACCTACTGTCCTCGCTGGTAGCTCAACCCTTACCTTGATAACCCAACCTACTGTCCTCGCTGGTAGCTCAACCCTTACCTTGATAACCCAACCTACTGTCCTCGTTGGTAGCTCAACCCTTACCTTGATAACCCAACCTACTGTCATCGTTGGTAGCTCAACCCTTACCTTGATAACCCAACCTACTGTCCTTGCTGGTAGCTCAACCCTTACCTTGATAACCCAACCTACTGTCCTCGCCAGTAGCTCAACCCTTACCTTGATAACCAGCCTTGTGAAAAACGTGACCTCCTAGCTCTCAAACTCTAGGCGGCATTCTCCCTACAGTTTTATGTGGTTAGCTTTGCCCACGACTGGCTTGTGTCAACTACAATCCCGACACTGTTTTCACGTTTAGAAATGCTAATAATTATCGCTTGCAAAACAATAATCATGGCTTTTGAAGCATAGCCCTTACATCAGGGAGACAGAATCCTAAATCTAAAAAAGATGCTCTTGATGTAGCAGGTTTGCACAGATACGCTGGCATACAGGTGTTCGGAGAATGCTAGATGGCTAATTAGCGTAGGTGGTTGCCTGTCTTCTGTCTGTTTTCTGTTCAAAAGAGCTGCAACATGGAGATTTGGTTATGTTGGAACACTAACCTTTATAAAGGTGTGTGTAAATGTATCCCTTTTTTTTCTCGTTGATATGAAATAACCTTTATGCTTCCGAAACCATACCGCAAGCGATGCGTGTTCATGTTCAGACTGAGTGTCGGAGCGCTTAACAAAACTGCCCCATACAGAAGACCCCTTTCTCCAATGACTCTGTGTAATGGAACTGAGTCATGATTAAGGGCAAGTGACCTTCATTGCAATGACAGTAGGTCTACCACACAAGACCGGGGTTGGGTCCCAACAATCTCTCGACGTATGCTCTGGTTCACGTCCCTTCATGGCATTGACTGGCACTGATACATGGAAACTCCCTCTTGCCCAGGCCTACACCATTCTAATGCCTTTACATTTACATATATTTACATATTATTCGTGGGAGGACACAGTTCAGGAACAAGTAGAGATTATTGAGACTCAGCCATGGGGGTTTTGTGTGCTGTAGTGTGTGTGTGTATGGTAGTATCCTTGTCCCACGTTCAAATGCTAGTCGGAACTCTGACATTTACAACTTGCTGATTCGTTGAACGTGGCACGTGTGTGACTAAAATCAGTTAGCGAGTCTTACATTTCGGAGTTTCCTAGTTCCAACTAACAAGTGAACACAGCTTCAGTCCAACAGTGGCAGGTCAGGTGTCTCTTTCCACTGAAGCCACTATGAAGATTGGCTGGGAGAGCCAGCCATGTGAGAGACCTGTAGCCTGCATCCCCCCCCCCCCTTCTTCTCTCACATTTACACACCACAGTTTATTTATAAGATGCCCTTTGGCCAATACGTCTCGACTTTCAGCCTTCATACATGTTTTTATAGGAAATGGTGAATGAGTTCACTACCTGCTTACTGCTTTGATATGTAATTATTGTGTTTGCATTAGCTTGACTGGCACTACAAGGGCTGCAGTGGGTTTTCATATCAAATGGTTTAGGATTTGAAATTAATTTCATTCTCAGGAAAAAATGAATGTCTGGAATCAAAGTAGAAATGTCTGGCCAACTTTCCTTGGTCGTATTTAGTTTTTATCAAGCTTGCCTCTGACATTACCCACTGCAATGCACACTATACAGGTCTTGGGTAACTATTGATAGGGCTGGGTTATGTTTGGATTTCATTGAAACAGAACGGCAAGGCCAAGATTAGAAGTGTCCTGGCTGTTTCAATGGACTAGGGAGCCTTTTAACAGTATTTTGCAAGAGACTATAGTTTTTCACATTCTGACAATTTATTTTTGTTATAGTGAAGGCCTACACAGAAAAGCTGTATTAGAGCTGTCTCAGCTTGGCTGAAAGGATAACAAAAGGCTTTGGGTAGTAGTCTAGTCTTAATACAAGTTGTTCCTGGGGTGTATTAGGAACCAAAAGGGGAGGGACCTAGGCCTACCTGAACTTGTCCAATAAGAAACACTAGTTTTTGTTGGAATGTTTTGCACCGGTTTGTACTGATGAATACACCCTTGTACCTCCCAGTCTCCAGCAGGTCCATGGCCTCTAAGACCCAGGTGGGTTTCATCGGCCTGGGGAACATGGGAAAACCCATGGCCAAGAACCTGCTGAAGCACGGATACCCCGTCATCGCCACTGACGTCTTCCCTGAGTCCTGCAAAGAACTGCAAGAGTTGGGTGCCCAGGTGGGACAAAAAAAACTAGCTTGCTTGTTTGCTAATGGCAGTGCATTGAGCGAAATGCGCCGGCTGATAGCATGTCATCTCTGATGTGATGTCAGCTGGTAGGTGCTCAAAAAACACAAACAAAATACCAAGACTAAAAATATCTATTGTAGATGGGTGAAACCACTTAAATGAGTGTCCAAACAAACTGAGTCCATCATAAGATTTTACTCTCGTCATTGCCGATCTACTTCTTAAATGAATCCTAATGGTTGCACTTGCCTGGGGTGTAGCTTATTCATTAGGCACCAATAGACTAAAACGGGGAGGAACTACCTGAACTTGTCCAATAGGAAACACTTGTTTTTGTATTTGAAACATTTTGCTACGGCGTGCCCTAATGAATAAAGCCCTGTTTGTCAGATTGTGGATAACCCTGCGGAGGTGGCAGACCAGGCAGACCGCGTCGTCACCATGCTGCCCTCCAGTCCCAACGTCATCGAGGTTTACACTGGGCCCAACGGTATCCTCAAGTAAGAGCTCTCGATTACTCATTGGCTATGTCCCAAATGGCTCCCTATTCCCTTTATAGTGCACTACTTTTGACCAGAGTCCTAATACAAGAATCAAGTCATTTAGCTATCTGTCTTTAACAGAAACCCTTCAGACTGCTGTTTTAAACTATAAGGTGGGTACTTTACTGTTCTACAGGAAGGTTAAGAAAGGCTCGCTACTCATCGACTCCAGCACCATCGACCCAGCCGTTTCCAAGGAGATGGCCGTGGCCGCGGAGAAGATGGGGGCAGTTTTTATGGACGCACCTGTGTCAGGAGGTAAGGACTAATACAGGCTGCATTCCAAATGGCTCTCTTCCCAATATAGGGCTCCCGAGTGGCTCAGCAGTCTACGGCACTGCTTCTCAGTGCAAAAGGCATCACTACAGTCCCTGGTTCGAATCCAGGCTGTATCACATCCGGCTGTGATTGGGAGTCCCATAACGCGGCGCACAATTGGCCCAGCGTCGTCTGGGTAGGCCGTCATTGTAAATAAGAATTTGTTCTTACCTGAATTTCCTAGTTAAATAACAAAACAAATGTAAATATAGTGCACTACTTTTGACCCGGGCCCATAGGACTATGCTGACATTTGGGACGCAGTATTGCCTTGGGGGTCTCTGCTGCAATCTGAGAGGACCAGCCTCTCCACTCCCTAATTGTTGAAATGGACCAGATTTAGTAGATTGCTCTCTCTAGCACATTTGTGACCCATGATGTGGATTATTTAAGATCCCAGCATCTGGAGTTTGATCCGATGACCCTTTCATCCAAACGCTCCGCTCTCAGATCCCAGCAGCTCAAAAAACTATTTCTGACCCTCCTTTTCTGAAAATGTGTGTTTTAAAGTCTACGACCAGTGCATCTCTCTCTCATAGCACCTCTCTCTCATAGCACAACTTCACAACAATTCAACTTTTTTTTTTACAACAAACCATTTGACCAAATTATATAAAGAGAAACATCTCCGTCATGATCATATGTGTACTCATGTCTCTGTTGCCACACGTATGTATCTGTGAATTCCACTGGGAGGAGGACTGATTTGTATTTCTTCTGACAACCTGGTGACTCTACCCAGGACAGCAGACTCCCATGTGGGCCTTGGTTCAGGTTAAAATGGCCGACACTGGATCATTTCCTTTCATGTCTGACAAAATGGTGAATCCATTCAGTCTCTCTGCTTATCCTATTGATGATTCAGTCTGGGGAGGAGTACCTAAGTACCTGACAGACTATAGAGGAGTACCTTACCTACCTGACAGCCTGGGTCATGAAGCGGAGGAGGAGTACCTACCTGACAGCCTGGGTCATGAAGCGGAGGAGGAGTACCTACCTGACAGCCTGGGTCATGAAGCGGAGGAGGAGTACCTACCTGACAGCCTGGGTCATGAAGCGGAGGAGGAGTACCTACCTGACAGCCTGGGTCATGAAGCGGGGTCATGAAGGAGGAGACAGCCTGGGTCATGAAGCGGAGGAGGAGTACCTACCTGACAGCCTGGGTCATGAAGCGGAGGAGGAGTACCTACCTGACAGCCTGGGTCATGAAGCGGAGGAGGAGTACCTACCTGACAGCCTGGGTCATGAAGCGGAGGAGGAGTACCTACCTGACAGCCTGGGTCATGAAGCGGAGGAGGAGTACCTACCTGACAGCCTGGGTCATGAAGCGGAGGAGGAGTACCTACCTGACAGCCTGGGTCATGAAGCGGAGGAGGAGTACCTACCTGACAGCCTGGGTCATGAAGCGGAGGAGGAGACAGCCTGGGTACCTACCTGACAGCCTGGGTCATGAAGCGGAGGAGGAGTACCTACCTGACAGCCTGGGTCATGAAGCGGAGGAGGAGTACCTACCTGACAGCCTGGGTCATGAAGCGGAGGGTCAGGAGTACCTACCTGACAGCCTGGGTCATGAAGGAGTACCTACCTGACAGAGGGTCATGAAGCGGAGGAGTACCTACCTGACAGCCTGGGTCATGACAGCTGGGTCATAAAGAGGTACCTACCTGAGTACCTACCTGACAGCCTGGGTCATGAAGCGGAGGAGGAGTACCTACCTGACAGCCTGGGTCATGAAGCGGAGGAGGAGTACCTACCTGACAGTACCTACCTGACAGACTGGGTCATAACAGAGGAGGAGGAGGAGTACCTACCTGACAGACTGGGTCATAAAGAGGAGGAGGAGACTGGGTCATGAAGAGGAGGAGTACCTACCTGACAGACTGGGTCATAAAGAGGAGGAGGAGGAGTACCTACCTGACAGACTGGGTCATGAGGAGGAGGAGTACCTACCTGCCAGAGTGGTCATAAAGAGGAGGAGGAGGAGTACCTACCTGACAGACTGGGTCATGAAGAGGAGTACCTGACAGACTGGGTCATGAAGAGGAGGAGTACCTGACAGACTGGGTCATGAAGAGGAGTACCTGACAGACTGGGTCATGAAGAGGAGGAGGAGTACCTGACAGACTGGGTCATGAAGAGGAGGAGGAGTACCTACCTGACAGACTGGGTCATAAAGAGGAGGAGGAGTACCTACCTGACAGACTGGGTCATAAAGAGGAGGAGGAGTACCTACCTGACAGACTGGGTCATAAAGAGGAGGAGGAGTACCTACCTGACAGACTGGGTCATAAAGAGGAGGAGTACCTACCTGACAGACTGGGTCATGAGGAGTACCTACCTGACAGACTGGGTCATAAAGAGGAGACTGGGTCATGTACCTACCTGACCTGACAGACTGGGTCATAAAGAGGAGGAGGACAGACTGGGTCAGTACCTACCTGACAGACTGGGTCATAAGAGAGGAGTACCTACCTGACAGACTGGGTCATAAAGAGGAGGAGGAGGACAGACTGGGTCACCTACCTGACAGACTGGGTCATAAGGAGGAGGAGCCTGACAGACTACCTTACAGACTGGGTTAGGGAACCTGATGGGGAAGAGCCATACCTGAAGAGCCATACTGACCTCCAAGCTGTAAAACACTATCAGTCTTCAGGGTAGACTCACACTTCAGGGGAAACACTCTACACACACACTGTTTGTTTGAACTCCGCCTTTTAACTTGAGGAAAGCCACTTTGAGTTGATGTTGGCATATTTTACCATCAGGCCCTAAAGATTAGTAATGATTTATATGCATCCTTCCTGTGGCAGTGCTCATGGATTAAGGCTGTCCAGCTTCCCACGTTGAACTTGGGTGGCTGCAGGTCACAGAGGTGTGTGTGTGTGTGTTTGGTTAGAGTTAAGTATTGGAGCATGTTACTACCTTGATACTGTGCTGGAATGCCTGTGGTTGAACATGTTATCAGTGGCCAGAAACTGACCCTCTCGGGGGGTGTGTCAAATGAGTTGCATGGTAGTAATAGAGCACAGGGGAATGCGATGAGACTTGTCATTGTTACCCAGATGATGGTACTGTAACCAAGACATGAGCCTTTGATCAGGAGACTCATCATGTTTAGAACCTCCAACTCTGCTTGTTCTGAATCCAGCAAGGAGCTTTGCTGTAGCCCAGTTTGGGCGTATCCAGGGTACCTTCTCCAACCCAGACTTACTTTGTGCGAGATGGTCTAAACTCAGGCTGTTTCCCTGTGCTTTTGAGAGACCTCTGGTTCTCTGTCCTTCATGTGTTGCCTCTTCCAGCCAGAACCCACAGTGCGTCAGAGAGGTTTGGCAGCAGACTGACTGTTGGAAGGAATGCCTTGTTTTCTGGAGCAATAATAGGAAAGCCACAACCTGGGATGCAGCCCAAATGGGCCCCTGTTCCCTATATAGTGCACTACTGTTGACCAGAGCCCTGTTCCCTATATTGTGCACTACTGTTGACCAGAGCCCTATATAGTACACTACTGTTGACCCGAGCCCACAGGGAGCTAGTTAAAAGTAGTGCACAATATAGGGGAGTAGGGTTCTATTTTGGAACGCTCCCCTGCTCTGTCAGCGTAGGCATCATACAATAACCTCGTCCCAAATCCAGTCCATTACGACACAGAAAAATACAGTTGTTTTCTTATACATTTTTATTGAAATCAATTAGACTTGTACGTAAAGCCTTGGGAAATGTTTATCATTAAAGACTACTGTGCTGACTGGAATGAAAACGTTTGACCACAGAACTCTAGCTACGTAGCCACCAACAAACACATTCACTTTCACTGTGATTCATGTCCTTAGAGACTCTGTAATTGGTGTGTGTTGGTTCCCAGGCTGTGTGAGATGGCAGAGATGCAGTCGTCACACACACACACACTGCCCATTATTATGGCAGAGACCGAGGGCCTGTAGCTTTGGCAACAGAAATGAAAGGGTTGCCTTTTTTATCTATGCATTTTGGGGCTTTGTATGTTAAGTTTTTAATGTGTTTAAAATAATCCCCCCCTCTTTTTCTTCTATATTTGAACTGGTTATCCCACATTTGTCATGGGATTTGAGACATCTTTCTCTCAGCCAGCTTTTTGCTGACACTTCATTTTGTCTGTTTAGCTCCCTTTACTTTCCCCACAACCTTATGTTTGAAGCTATTGAAATAATCCACAAGCCTTGGGCTTACCTCATTTAATTTCATTTGATTTGATGTGGAATTACTTTCTCAGCCAAACTTTGTGAGAGAAGGGTGGGTGTTGGACAAGAGAACAAGCTGTTTTAGTAAAGTGCTCTGTAGATTTGCATCAATCTTTCTGTGATGACCTCATAAGTTTTGAGAAGTAACAACAGTTACTGACAGACTTGTAATGAAACCGCCATGTTTTCTAAGCTACAAAGCACAGCCCATCCCAAGGCCCTGTGTGTTTGTCTGGTGTGTGTGTTTGTCTGGTGTGTGCTATGCTCCCAAATGTACAACGTTTCCACTTCACCCAAGTCTTCATCAGATATTCTCATGTTTAGGATGTGCATCTCACCCTCCTTTTGTTCAGGTGTGGGGGCTGCCAGCTCGGGGAAGCTGACCTTCATGGTGGGGGGAGTAGAGGAGGAATTCACTGCGGCCCAGGAGCTGCTCACCTGTATGGGAGCCAACGTGGTGTACTGTGGGGCTGTCGGCACTGGACAGGTAGGTTGTCCTACACATTTACATGACCTGTCTCAAATGGCCCCCTATTTATTTATATTTAAAAAATTAGGGGGGGGTCATTTAGCAGACGCTCTTATCCAGAGGAACCTACAGGAGAAGTTGGTGAAAAGGCACTTAACACTAAGTCTGTGCAGGGATTCAAACCAGTGACCTTTTTGTTACTGACCCAATGCGCTTAACTGCTAGGCTACCTGTCCCTGAGGCCTTGGTCAAAGGTAAAACATTTTAGGGAATAGGGTGCCATTGGGGATACACACATTACATTCTTACTAGGGACATTATGGGTGGATTATTACAAAACTACATGGGATGTAACCAGGAGACTGTTTTTTACAGGCAGCCAAAATCTGCAACAATATGCTGCTGGCGATAGGCATGATCGGGACCTCTGAGACCATGAACCTTGGCATCAGGTTGAGTATTCACAATATATTCACAGCAGAGAACGTATCTCCAACAAAATGTCTTGTTGTACTGGATAAGAGCTTGATGAACAGAACCATGCTGTGAGTATCGTACAGATCTGTAACACTAACTATAATGGCTCTCTTAAAGGAACTATCCAATGGAAAAGCTACTTTTATGAAGCTCCTACTCTATCAACTGTCTACATGTTGTCTCTGACTTGTCCTTTACTTGTAGTTATGACTAACCAGCAATCAGAGAAATTACACATAGTAAACAGTAACCCACCTTAAACTTGTAAAATATATATATATATATATATATATACACATACACAGTGCCTTGCGAAAGTATTCGGCCCCCTTGAACTTTGTGACCTTTTGCCACATTTCAGGCTTCAAACAAAGATATAAAACTATTTTTTTTTGTGAAGAATCAACAACAAGTGGGACACAATCATGAAGTGGAACAACATTTATTGGATATTTCAAACTTTAACAAATTAAAAACTGAAAAATTGGGCATGCAAAATTATTCAGCCCCTTTACTTTCAGTTCAGCAAACTCTCCAGAAGTTCAGTGAGGATCTCTGAATGATCCAATGTTGTTCTAAATGACTAATGATAAATACAATCCACCTGTGTGTAATCAAGTCTCCGTATAAATGCACCTGCAATAATTTTGCATGCCCAATTTTTCAGTTTTTAATTTGTTAAAAAAGTTTGAAATATCCAATAAATGTTGTTCCACTTCATGATTGTGTCCCACTTGTTGTTGATTCTTCACAAAAAAATACAGTTTTATATCTTTGTTTGAAGCCTGAAATGTGGCAAAAGGTCGCAAAGTTCAAAGGGGCCGAATACTTTCGCAAGGCACTGTATATAAAAAATATTTTAAAAAATGAATGCTTGTGATTTCCTGGCCCCTGGCAGACTAGGTCTGGACCCTAAGCTACTGGCTAAGATCCTGAACATGAGTTCAGGCCGCTGCTGGTCCAGTGACACCTACAACCCTGTACCTGGTGTCATGGAGGGAGTCCCCTCTGGAAACAACTACCAGGGAGGCTTTGGGACCCAACTCATGGCCAAGGTGTTTCTCTCTCTCAAGATGTTTAGTACACAATGTATTTTCGTTAATGTCTCTGTCAATAGTATTAACTTTAATGTAACTGGAAAGAGATGTGCGTTTGACATGTTTTAACTGTGCTGTGTACAACAAGCGGTGATGGCAGAGAGCTAATGAGTTTGTCTTCTTCAGGACCTGGGGCTGGCCCAGACTACAGCCACCAACACCAAGACCCCTGTCCCTCTGGGCTCCCTGGCCCACCAGATATACCGCATGATGTGTGCTCGGGGCTACTCCGCCAAAGACTTCTCCTCTGTCTTCCAGTTCCTGAGGGAGGATGAGGAGAACGAGGGCCAATAGGGGTGGGGGAACAGTACCCCCACCCCCCATCCATAGCTTTAGCAGGGTCTATTCCATACAAGACTACTACCATGTAGTTAGGATGCGTCGGTTTGCCCCCTCCCTCTCCCCAGGACTTGTCAAGACGTGTGTATTGGGTCAAAGCCAAGAGAGCGCAGCCAGCCGTGATGACAGATCATCTCAGCAGAGTACTAGACTACACTGTGTCTGTAAGATGGGAGTCATGTTGCCTCTGTGATCCTGCCTTTTGTTAAAGTAGCTGTCTAATAATGTTTTCGATGGCTTGGCTAGAAGACGGATGTTTTTGAAGTGTGGGGAGGCTCTCAAGTCTCTGTCACTCAGTAGGCTGACTAACCACTACAGCCATCAACATGACGATATCAGTGCTACCTTAGGACACGTTGTCATGGAAAGCAGACCCAGGCGTTGTCAAGGAAATTACCCACATTATACTCGTTAACGACCACACTCGTTAACAATGGACCACTGGGACTTCAGATGATTGTTAGTTCTAGTCTCCACTCACCTCACTGCAACGCCAAACGTGTTGATCCTGTTCATTCATTTGTTTTTCTCTTCCTGTTGGGTTTATTTACTCTTGACATGGAGGGATAGAATGTTCCTGTCTTATTTGTATGTGTTTTACTGTTTAATAAAAGGAGAGAGAGACTATAGGTATGTTTCCTTCCAGTGATATTGGATTGCTTTTTGACCCACTACTCTAAAGCCTTTCACAGGTGGAAAGCAGGAGAGAGCACAGACACAGCAGGAGGATGTGTCTGTGCTGTCTGTTAGCAGGAGGAAGACAAGGTGCCTGATGAGACTGATCTAGATAATTACATTACTCTATATTTTTATTAAGCTCCTTGTTAGAGGGTAAGCACTTTCAGTTTTGCATCACAGTACAAATATGTATTCTAGCAAAGATGTCTAATGTGTGTTTATTAAGCTGTCCCACATACTTTCATTCATGTCTGTAGGTGACTGCTTTTCTTTTGGGGAAATAAGAGTGTAAACTGGGGTGTATTCACTAGGAACCAAACTGAAACAAATGGCTGAAATGGGGAAGAAATTACCTGAATTTATCCAATAAGAAATGCTTGTTTTGTTAAATGTTTTTGCTACATTGTGAACTAAATAATACAACTGGCCCTGATTTTTAACATAAGCGTGTGTGAATTCTGCATGCACAGGAACTGATTGGCTGCGACAGTATAACTTCTTCCTATAGGTCAATCAAAATGAACAATGCAATGTGCTGTACATACAGGAGAAGATGGCCAAAGACCAGAAGTGGAGCGCCTCTATTGCTGCCTTATGCAACCAGACGGGGAGGAGTGAGCCAGAGTGCACGTGACTGGCTGAAGGTGGTTGTGTAGTAAGCCTATAGAATTCAATAGTGTTTCTTATACACAAGAGTATACCAAACATTATGAACACCTTCCTAATACTGAGTTGCCCCCCCCCCCCTCTGTTTTTGCTCTTAGAACAGCCTCAATTGGCTGAGGCATGAACGACAAGCGTTACACAGGGATTCTGGCCCATGACTCCAAAGCTTCACAAAGTTCTGTCAAATTGTCTGGATGTTCTTTGGGTGGTAGACTGTTCTTGATACACACGGGAAACTGGTGGGTGTGGAAAAACCCACCAATGTTGCAGTTCTTGACACAAACCAGTGCACCTGGCACCTACTACCATACCCTGTTCAAAAGCACTTAAATATGTTGTCTTGCCCATTCACCCTCTGAATCGCACTCATACACAATTCATGTCAGTTGTCTCAAGGCTTTAAAAATATTCTTTAACCTGTCTCCCCTTCATCTACACTGATTTGAAGTGGATTTAACAAGTGGAATCAATAATTGATCATAGCTTTCACCTAGTCTGTGTCATGGAAAGAGCAGGTGTTCATAATGTTTTGTACACTCGGTGTAGACGTTTCCTATAAAGTTTGCCAATATAACACTGAGTTAACCCTGAGGTAGGAGAGGCCTTCCAAAGCATGTCAGAAAAACAGGAAACTTATAGAAGCAAGGAGGGAAGTGCTTCCAGGATACAGTAAAACATTGTAGATTGAAGTGGCTCTTCAGTTAAGGGGTGAAATGGTCATCAAAAATCAAGAAGGTCCTTGTTTTCTGATGGAAATAGAAAAACTGTAGTATTCTCTTTCACTCTCTCTCTCCCAAAGACAAAGGAGAGTGCGGCATGTTTCTGATCTAGTTTACCAAGAGAGACACTGAGAGGCCAGGATGCCATAGGTCACACGATCACAAGACTAGCCCATAAAAGTCCATTAAGCACTGGAGACTAAGTGCTGTGTTATCTGCTTGGCAGATATTACAAACAGAGCACCACTTTGGTCCTAGATCCTATAGAGCAGAGCAACCAGGCCAGGCAGGCCAAAGTGAAAGGTTCTTCTGGGTGTTTCTGGGTTAGCTGCAGAGCCTGGGAGTTCTACAGAGTGTGTCTGTCCCAGATGGCACCATATTCCCCAGAGCCCTATTGGCCCTGATCACAGGTAGTAGGAATAGGGTCCGATCTGAGATGAACCCACTGTCGCAGGAAGAGGGTTGGGGGTGGGGGGGGGTCACTGGTATATGTCGTGGACTTAACTCTTAACACATATTGGTAGATGTGCATTCAATCTACTGTGACTACAAATGCAGTGCAGTTAGAGAAAGGAGAATTGAAATGGTGTGATCTTGAATAGGAGTGTGTCCTCTTCCACCTCTGTAGGTTGTAGTCTGTCGACCAGCAGCCAACTCCACTGACACCTCTTCCACCTCTGCAGGTTGTAGTCTCCACTGACACCTCTTCCACCTCTGACCACCAGCAGCCAACTCCACTGACACCTCTTCCACCTCTGTAGGTTGTAGTCTACCGACCAGCAGCCAACTCCACTGACACCTCTTCCACCTCTGTAGGTTGTAGTCTACCGACCAGCAGCCAACTCCACTGACACCTCTTCCACCTCTGTAGGTTGTAGTCTACCGACCAGCAGCCAACTCCACTGACACCTCTTCCACCTCTGTAGGTTGTAGTCTACCGACCAGCAGCCAACTCCACTGACACCTCTGTAGGCTGTAGTCTACCGACCAGCAGCCAACTCCACTTCTTCCACCTCTGTAGGTTGTAGTCTACCGACCAGCAGCCAACTCCACTGACACCTCTGCAGGTTGTAGTCTACCGACCAGCAGCCAACTCCACTGCCACCTCTTCCACCTCTGTAGGTTGTAGTCTACCGACCAGCAGCCAACTCCACTGCCACCTCTTCCACCTCTGTAGGTTGTAGTCTACCGACCAGCAGCCAACTCCACTGACACCTCTTCCACCTCTGTCTTCCAGGTTGTAGTCTACCGACCAGCAGCCAACTCCACTGACACCTCTTCCACCTCTGTAGGTTGTAGTCTACCGACCAGCAGCCAACTCCACTGCCAGAAGTAAATAAGGAACTCTATTCTGTTCCACGTGCACAATATATTCTGAAGTTTTTTTTTTCTGTTCAAATTCTACTTTCATACAGAGGTTATGGAAGTGACAGACTTTAGGGACATTTAAGGATTTTGTTCCGAAGTGTTAAGCATTAAGGTCATTATTTACCAGCTTTGTCTCCACAAATAATTCAACACTATTTTATGTGTGTTGCTATTAGTGAATTAAATCCCATGCCAGAACCAATTCTGACGAGCAGGGATCAATAATGGCTGTCCACTCATTGAAAATTACAGTATATTACATACACTTTTTATAAACTAAGCAGTCTTTTTAAAGACGAAATAGGCTAAAGGATTATATTGTGATATAACCTTCCTTTCTAGAGATTTCGTTCAATGGAATAAAACAATTTTCTGAGGAATATATGCATTTTTTCAATATAATCTCACTATCTCTCCTATAAATTGGCACGAGGCGTAAAGTGTATCTTCACGTCATTGCATTTGTATTATCGAACGAGCTACACACACCAGTCAGTAAGCAGAAGCCTGTATGGTTTATATTAAATTAATTCTGCAACGCTCATCAGACAGGACGCGTCATTCGCTGATTGTTTTAGTTCTTTTACCGCTACTTCAACATTAATGTCAATTTGGACGTCAAATATAATCATAATTATGATTATTGGTTTAATAATGATGTTAAGTTAGTGGTTGTGTTATTAGTTTAATAATTGTATTTATTCAATTGGCATAGAACGTCGCTGTTTGACATTCACATTTTTGTTAGGCTTTACTAAAAATATTTTTGTAAAAGGTTGTATAGCCTCGTATTTCTGAAATGTCTCTATTTGAAAATGTACACTTAACGAACATTTTATTTCTATAACGTCTAAAGGGTCATACTCAGACAAGTTAGAGCTAGTAGGCTATAGGCCAATTAACATCTAAATAGTGGGTTGCTGCAATTAAGCGAAATCCTTAATGAGCCACAGCCAAATAATAAACAGTACAATCATATTTAAGAAATGCAGTTCAAACTGGTTTATTGGATTGAACAAAATGTGTACATTATCATCTAAACCGGCCACTGAGATACACGTTTTAGTCACATTCTGAACTCAGTTCTTAAATAGACGATCATTTATTTGAAAAAAAAAAAACCTTCGAATAACTATGCATATAATGACGTATACGGATTCAGGGTTGTTGTTAAGGTCTATATCATTCGCGAAACAGTATTTCTAGTATTAGGCCTATTTTCTAGTGGTCCTATTTAATCCTCATTAGCCTTGTGGTTAGTGTCGGGCCTGAGATTGGCAGGTTGGGAGTTCGATCCCGGGCCGAGTCATACCAAAGACTGTAAAAATGGGAACCAATGGGTCTCTGCTTGGCACTCCGCGATAGATTGGGGGTAAATCCCTGGGATAGACTTGCATCCTGTCCAGGGGTGTCCAGGGGTGTACTTGTACAAGCTGTCTCGCGCTACAGGAGAGGAGCAGTTCCGTCTCGCACCAGCCAAAGCTCGTGCAAGGCTACTACTAGTATTCCTAAAGTATTCAAAGTCTTCAAAATATATAGTATTTTTCCCAACAATAGATTGCCCATTTTAATTATTAAAATGTCTTAATTTACTTCTACCATCATGTGAGCCTATGTGTTTTGTTTTGTGAAACGAAAAATACACCTATGAAGCCTACTGAAGAGACGCGCACATACACAGGATAACACACGCACTATACACACACGAACACAGATTGTGTGTTGTAGATATGTGGTAGTAGATACTTGCATATCGTTAAATTTCTCTAAAGTTATATAGCCTACCGCATTCGATTATGACGTTATGGACCCTTTTTCATATTTCAGCGGGTCAAACGCGTCTTTGAAAATGACTTGACCCTCGATTACTATCTCCCCTTGATCTATCCGCCTTGTGATGAACGCATTTACACAAGAACCCAGATATTATTTGTTAAAGCTATAGGTCCAGTGTATCGCCTCTCTCTACTGTGTGCGCTATATGTCCACGCTGATATGTTTACCAGTTTATTAAAGTAGCTTACCAAATAAGAAACCAAATTGTGCCACGACATGGCGTATTAACATCTCCTCTGACGATAATGTTGACCGCGAAATTCACCGCCCAGAGCCAGTGTGTGGCTATGGCACCACAAGCCATTATTTGTCTAAGAAGAGTCTGAGTGTGTGACCATCATGGCAGATAGGAGTATAGGCTAGATCCCCTCCTTTCCCACACCGGCCCACTCCACCACTGCACTGGGGGTCTGGCCATGATCGATGTTGGTAGTAGCACAGCGTCATTGCTTTATTTATGACTAGCTCCATGACACTTTTTCGATGTCTGCGGTAGGGCCGCTAATGTCTCCACTGCGACCATTGAATTCTCTCATAGCCGCATGAACATAGGCTTAAATAACATAGGCCTAACATATGGTTTAACACAGCCCAGCCTCACTGAACTCGGCTCCATTCGAAGAGAAGGGAAGGAGTTCTGACTGTGAATTAGCAGCCATTTAGCAGGCTGCCCACTCGGTTGGGTGACAATACGCCCAAGGTTTGGAATGAAACACTTCAGTATAGTATATGCTTAAAGCACAGGCATATATCTCATCCCGTCCAAAATAACTTGGTAACAGCATCGACCGAAACCGTTGAAACAGATTTCAATAAATATGCACAATTGTATACTTTGTGTCCTCAAACATACAGGGACAGGCTATATATATTGGGAACTGTGTATCTTGGAAAAACGTGGGCAGTTTAATAGCTATGAAGAATACAGGTAACTGTGTATCTTGGAAAACGTGGGCAGTTGAATAGCTATGAAGAATACAGGTAACTGTGTATCTTGGAAAACGTGGGCAGTTGAATAGCTATGAAGAATACAGGTAACTGTGTATCTTGGAAAACGTGGGCAGTTGAATAGCTATGAAGAATACAGGTAAAGCCATTTTGGTGCAGTGTCACAACCAAATGCTAATGTTCTCCTGCAAATACCTTAACCATAAAAGGCACCTTCTCGGCCCATTGTATTGGTGTTCTTGCTTGTAAAATTTCGAATACATTGTTATTAAAATATTCCACGCAACTACGTCTAATGGAAGAAATGCAGTACAATGTATTCGTTCGTTCTCTCTCACAGACAAAGCCAGTGGCGATGTTGTAACCTATAGTATTTTGCTCATTCTAACTTAAAATAAGATATCGTCTAGCTTCGTTTTTCTTTTTCTTCTCGGCCGAATTTTCACGTTACATTTGTGCACAAGTAAAATGCAATTTTACAAACAGCTACTTTGTCATTGATTCGAATTGATGAGCTCAATTCGTTCCTCTAGTAGCCTGTAGCCTAACTGAGATAGCCTCTTACCACATGCATAAAAAATCATGGGAGAGCAGAATGTTTCTCTCATTCTTAATGAGCTGAAAATATGGTGCAGTTGAACTTCTCTTTGAAACCACCGTTTACTATTGTCTGCTAATGTTTCACACGTCTGAAATGCGAATGGAATGGGTTTCGTTCCTAGTTTGCCAGGCCTATGTCTTTACCCAGGTGATATTACCCCTGGATAAATGCCATGTCGGTAAACACGAAAACCGGTCGGATGCCCTTACATGTTTATGTTCAGCATGTTTCTGCAATTACATCATTTACTCACTACTTTGCCAAAAGCTCACATGGACAAATTAATACATATCCCCCACCCCCCAAGTCACTAAGAAATGCTATGGCCTGAATAAGCGCAGAGGTTTCTTTAAACATCGACAAAAGATCACCAATGGGTTTATTCAACAATGTAGTTGTTTGTTTTCTCACCTCTCCTGAAGGAATTCAAGCCATACGGTCAGTGGTTGGATGACAACAACATCTCTGGCTAGACGGACTGCAACTAACTTTCAACTTGACCTTGTCTTTGGCCTCCAGCAGTCTAACCCATGTGTGAAAGAGCTCGCTGCCAAATAGTGTGCTCGCTGCTTTCTCTCGGTAGGTTATAAAGCCTATAAGAGACCGAACAGCAGCTAGAATAGCAGTGTGTTTCAGAATATTGCCGTGGCATGCATGGTTTACATTTCAGTGAGTTTTACGCACAGACTATTCTTGATTTCCTTTACAGTTTGAATGACTATTTCTCCACCAAAGCATTTTAATGTAGTTTCACCTTCCTTGATATTTTCCTATTAGCTCAAAACAAGATGTATGCTGTGCTTCGTGTATATAAAACAAGATTCGTGTATATAAAACAAGATGTATGCTACTTAAAAAAGATGTATGCTACTGTATATAAAACAAAATGTATGCTACTTCGTGTATATAAAACAAGATGTATGCTACTTCGTGTATATAAAACAAAATGTATGCTACTTCGTGTATATAAAACAAGATGTATGCTACTTCGTGTATATAAAAAAATGTATGCTAAAAAAACAAGATGTATGCTACTTCGTGTATATAAAACAAAATAAAAAAAAAAATGGGGGATAAAAAACGTATCTAACGGCATGTTGTTTCCAAGCTATTTGCAGCACGTTGTTTTCAAGCTCAGCGCATTCTGGTCAATTATAATGTAGTAAATGATTTTCCATACTCACACGGTGTAATAAAATACATACAAAAATATAAATGAATGAATTAAATGTGTATCAACCCATATTTCGTACAAACTGCCTTGGCCATATAACTGTTGATAAATTGAAATGCGTAATGGCTGCATACATAAATCTGCGTCCACCACATCTCCATTCTACTGTTTTTATCAGCATTTTGACAAAAAGGATTTAAATGTCAGTCTCCATCCATGTGATGTTTCCTCAGCAAAATGCTAGGCTATAAACCAAGAATGACATCAGACACATTCCAATAGATTAATTAATAACAACTATATGGAGTGTAGGCCTATGGTTATCTGTATGATATCTCGAAACGGATCCTCTTGTTTAAAACATGTAGTCTTTTTCCTCCTAAATGCTATATTGTTTTAGAGTATAAACATTTTGGGCATGGAGCTGCATTATCTGCAGTCTAGACGTTTATCAGCTCCTTTGCATATCACGTGCCTGGCTTTGCCCAATAACCTTGCGATCTTTAGGTCCACACAGGCGCGTGAGTATCGGTTACTCTCCCAGATTCCGTATCTCTTTTTTCAGTCGTGGGGATTTTTAAAAAGAGCTGGTTGTCTCGATGTAGGGCATGCTATGACAGCGTCATTACTTCTGCATTCCCGCTGGATTGACCCAGTCATGTTTCTGTATGATAACGGTTTGGATGAGATCAATAAAAACATGGAGGGCTTCACAGGAGGCAATTATGCAGCAAATCAGTGCAGGAATTTGTTGGCGCATCCGACGTCCCTGGCTCCAAGCACTACCTACACGTCGAGCGAGGTGCCGGTATCTGGCATGGGCGAAGCTGTCAAACAATGCAGCCCCTGTTCCGCAGCCCAAAGTTCATCAAATGCGTCCTTGCCTTATGGATATTTTGGCAGCAGCTACTACCCGTGTAGGATGTCACACAGCAGCGTCAAGTCCTGCGCGCAACCCTCCTCTGCCTATGGGGACAAATACATGGACACATCCGTTTCAGGAGAGGAGTTCCCAGGGTCCAGGGCGAAGGAATTCGCTTTCTACCAAGGCTACTCCTCCAACCCTTACCAACCTGTCTCCAGCTATCTGGACATCCCAGTGGTACCCACCCTCAGCGGACCCACCGAGCCCAGGCATGAGCCTCTTCTGCCAGTGGAGCCTTATCAGCCATGGGCTATCACCAATGGATGGAATGGTCAGGTTTACTGCGCTAAGGACCAGCCACAGTCAAACCATCTATGGAAATCGTCCATTCAAGGTATGGATTTATGGCTATGCATTCTTAAATGTTTTCACAAGCTTATGCATATTTCAACATTATAAACCTCCGTTTATCAAAAGCAGAAACACCATCATTCGCCCTGCGTTGTTTTTCATTTTACAATTTGCATATTAATAATTCGTTAGAAGAAATCGTCATCCATCTTGTCACCGTAATGTGAGTTGTGGATAGACACGACAGATCCCATCGTTATAAGAAACTATACTACGGTTTTAGCAATTTTCCAGATGGTTCTAGGTTGATTAAGCATGTGTTTATGCTCTTCACACAGACACGGTATCTGGAGGTGAGGGCAGCTCTCTTCGACGTGGGAGGAAGAAGCGCGTGCCATACACCAAGGTACAGCTGAAAGAACTGGAGAGGGAGTATGTCGCCAATAAATTTATCACAAAGGACAAACGACGAAGGATATCTGATCAGTCAAACCTGACAGAGCGACAAGTGACTATCTGGTTTCAGAACAGGCGAGTAAAAGAGAAGAAGGTTGTCAACAAATTTAAGAGTCCCAGTTAGCTGTATATGGAACAACTGAAACAAAAAGACAGAAAAGGAAGAGACTTGAAGGTTGTTCAATGAAAATGAACTATATTATAATTTATTACACAATATAAGGCGTCCCCTTCTCGCCCGCCATGGGTTGGCTCTGTTTTTGGAGGTCCACTTGGCTTTTTTGTGGTTTTTTTTGTTGTCGTAATTAATTGAAACCATTCGATGTCCTGTGTTTGAAGGAAATGGGGAAATAACTTCCTCCTTGTTTATATATTCTGGTTCATACTCTATTCGACGGACATATAGCTTTTATAATTTTCTACAAACTGTTCCCAATACGTTAAATAACTCACAGCATAAAATATGACATCTCTACTCAGAACACAGCCTTCTGTAATTGGAAACGTAAAAACTCAAATCTGTGTGGGACAATTCCATTTGAGCTCCATCAGAGTACGAATTAATGACTGAAAAAATTGTGCAGCATTGATATTGAGGGTTTGAGATTATTCGTTGAATTTGAGTATACATTCCCTGAATTGATTGATATTGAAATGTTGGTGAGAGCGCGATAGCGCGCAACACGCAAATCGTTTATGCCTACGAATATAATTTTAGAAGCTGAAACATTTCCTTCACATAATGATTGAGCTATTAATTAGTACATTGCTTTACATTTACTTTATGCATTCTGTCAATATTCAGTTAATTTTAAACGATTACATTTTTTTATTATGTCTGAGTAGGCTACGTCTTTTTTCCCATACAGTAATAATCATCTTAACTCTGTTTTACGCAACAATTATCTGCGCCGTTATCATTGTTTGAAAATGCTGTATTTCGTTTTCTATCATAACAAATGTAAATACATCTGATTGTAATTCATGAACAGTTGCATTTAAAGTTTCCCCTGTTTTTGACTGCAAACATATAGCCAATGAGCTCTTCCCAATAAAAGTTGGAGAAACCCCGTTACTACGTTGTTCATATTTTTTCTCAGACAAATTTAAAGTCAGACTAGTAATGAGCATTTATTTTGCAATAACGTTTTGTCGGGGACATTTTCTTAGCTTTTTATTTAATTTCTTGAATTTAGGTAGGCTACAAGCCTAGCGTTGATACAACAGGTCAAACAGCTTTCCATTTGGTCATTTTAATGTTGTAGAGGCTTGCAACATTGAGCCCTTATAATGCTATTAGGCTATTGTATGAGAAATGCCCTACTGATAATGATGAGATGACAATGTTGCCATCTGCTGCCGGATCTGCGTCATTGCATTTGATGAGTTCAGGTGTAGGCCTAACCACGGTCAAACTGAACGAAAATATAAACGCAACATGTAGTGTTGGTCCCATGTTTCATGAGCTGAAATAAAATATCTCAGAAATGTTCCATACACACAGAAAGCTTATATCTCTCAAATGTTTTTCAACAATTTGTTTACATCCCTATTAGTCATTTCTCATTTGCCAAGATAATGCATCTTGACAGGTGTGGCATATCAAGACGCTGATTTTACAGCATGACCATTGCACAGGTGCAACTTGTGCTGGGGACAATAAAATGCCACTCTAAAATATGCCGTTTTGTCACGCAACACAATGCCACAGATGTCTCAAGTTTTGACAGAGCTTTCCATTGACATGCAGGAATGTCCACCAGAACTCTTGACAGAGAATTGAATGTTCATTTCTCTACCATAAATCACCTCCATCATTTTTAGAGAATTTGGCAGTATGTCCAACTGGTCTCACAACTGCAGACCATGTGTCACGCCATCCCAGGACCTCCACATGAGGCGTTTTCATCGTCTTAGACCAGCCACCCGAACATCTGATGAAACTGGGAGTTTTTGTGCCTGTAATAATTCCCTTTTGTGGGGGAAAACTCATTCTGATTGGCTACCCCAGTGGGTAGGCCTATGCCCTCCCAGGCCCACCCATGGCGGCCATGTGAAATCCATAGATTAGGGCCTAATGAATTTATTTCAGTTGACTGATTTCTTTATTATTAATTTAACTAGGCAGGTCAGTTAAGAACAAATTCTTATTTACAATGACGGCCTACACCGGCCAAACCCGGACGACGCTGGGCAGATTGTGCGCTGCCCTATGGGACTCCCAATAACGTCCGGTTGTGATACAGCCTGGATTCGAACCAGAGTGTCTGTAGTGACGCCTCTATTACTGAGATGCAGTGCCTTGGACTGCTGCTCCACTCGGGAACTGTAATTCAGGAAAATGGTTAAAATGGTTGCATGTTGTGTTTATATGTCTATTCAGTATATATTGATATATGCCTCCGACCATTGCCTCCGACCATTGCCTCCGACCATTGCCTACTCCATGCAGGTGAAAAACATGGAATGATACTTTATCCAAGATTTCTTCATGTGAGAAATGTTGCCGAATGGAAACGATTCACTATTGAGTACTATAGGAAATGTAAACGCTTACCTTGATGTACGTAATATTTATATGCTTGTTCTTAATATGGCAATAAAAGCGAAATTGTCCATTTGTGTGTTAGAAAACAAAGAGTGACACACATTCCAAAGGGAAATACACTTTGTTTTGTCTTCTCAATTGAGAACATTAAATGAATGCACTGATTTAAATGTGGCTAATAATTGGCAATAATGCGTGCATGGTATTTCGTAATCTGATTACGTTTTGTTACAGACTCGAATCTCCAACCTGGGCCTATATAGAAATCGACGGTTTTTCGATGCGCCCGTTGTTTTTGAATCACTTTTAAAGGAAGGCAGACACTAACTATTGTGGATATATGATCAAATACTCAATCTTTAAAATTCTTCTCAATATGTCCTATCTCCGTTCAGCCTATAACAACTTATAGGGAATTAGTGTGGATAGACTATATACAACTTCATATCAATTCAGCAGAAAATGGGTATAGCTGTTTTATGGATAAAATCACCGGAAAAACAAATATATAATTAAATAAATAGTTAAATATGAGAGATGATATGTTTAATCAATAGACTATACCTAAAATCAAAAGATGGGCAATATAAATGTATTTTTTTACAGTCATTATATATACAGCACTAACTATGACTGAAAGGAGGAATGTCAAATCAAAGTTCCAACTTAAGCTATACCGACTGGCGTCAAATTATACTCATTAAATGACAAGCAGGCCTGTATCGTGCAATGAACACTTTTGTGAACTATTTACAAACATACCTTATACTGTATAGTAGGAGCAGATGGACAGGCTACAGGAGGATGCGTCTTCACAGAACAGGGTCTTCATCAGGCTAAACATCACAACATCACAAGACCTAAATACAAACTATACATTATATAAGGGATAATCAACGAGGGGCTATGCTTCTATGGAAATAATGAACGAAATGGAAAGTGTGTGGCACGACGTGCTAGCGAGTATTTTCCAGAGAACACAGAGCACCGAGTTGATTATCCCTTTTATACCATGGCTATAATTTAACACATTTGCCACTAGAAATGTGTTAGTTGCCGCTATAAATGTGTTCAACATCCACTGAAGTAGCTAGCAAGTTAACTAAATAGCTACAGTAACGTTAGCTGCAGTGATAACCAAACAAACAGACTTCCTAGTTTAGCTAACCAAACCATCAATCCTAGTGTGCTATTATGAAAATAGAATTCAACAATATTGTTTTCAATTCGACTTTTGCTTTCAAAAGCAGCTCAAACAAAACATGTACAAATATAGTCATTCAATTCTACCGTCCAAATATACTGTGCATTATAGGGAAATAATGCACGTCTCTAGAATGCCCTTCAAGCCAATCAGAAAGGGGTATTCAACAATGCCATGGTATAAACAGTCCTAATGCAAAGACAACTCTATGGTAATTCATACATAACAAAATGTGTGTGCAAAAAAATACAAATACTGTGTAGTTGCGTGAGTGACATTCAACATCCCATCTATCAGAAGACCCCCTGGATGTAGAATACAAGGACTAATCACGTGGATAGCAACTATATATTTAATAAATGAAGAGGGATAGGTTTAGTAGTTCCAGAAAACAGGTTAAACCGATAGGAACAACTGTGTCCAGGAGGTGGATCCACGGCTCGTTTAAAAGGGCATGTCCAAATCATCTCTTAAATGGATTGTTACTCAATGAGTTGCTTTTCAATTATAATATTGAGTTGATTATTTGGGCATTACATGTAAAGCATTCTAAAAGTGTGGATTGCAGTCACTTGTCCATAGACTGCTTTCAAGGTAAGGAAACAAATGTGTAAATATGTAAAATCACTGAACTGTCCCTTTATGCTACACCCACATTACTCAGTATGTCCCACCAAGGAGAGGTCCCGCTATAGGTGCGGGGTCGAGGGAAATTATGGCGCTGGATTTTACAAGTCTGGACTGGAGCGTCTTACATATATAACCTGGGTCCTATTCACTGATAACCAAAGAGAAAACAAACTGGAAAAAGGGAGAGGCTAACCTGAACTTGTCCAATAACAAACACCCGTTTTCATTAGGAAAGGTTTTCAATTGCAAAACGTTTTGCTACGGTGTGCACTAATGGATACAATTCATGACTGTACTGTTTTTGCTGCCACCCAAAGGCTAATTTGACTGCAACACTTCAAGTGATTCCAGTGCGGTGTACACTTGGGTGTGGTCTATAGTAGACCAGCAGAGGACTGTTCAGTGCCCTGCATGAGATAGATATAACTATAACAGTCAATGGAATACATCAGATCTCTTCTAAAAAACAGAAAGATCATTTCAATTAAAGGGGCAATGGGAATTCCAATTCATCCCTGTTATACCCTTGTTATATTCATATTCATATTTTTCTAAATCATGCAATTGAAGTTTGACATTCAATTGAGCAAGTCCGTACACATCAATTTAATTGAATCAGATATACATACTCGTTTAAATAACTGTTGTAAACTTGTGTATGCTTGCCTTGGACATGTACAGTACCCATAGAAAGAATACTCCTTACACGTGTTGCCTTACAGCCTGGATTTTCAATGGATTGAATTAGAATATTCAGCAGCACATTAGTTATTGTCCAATTTCCAACACCAACCCAAAAACATAAGTATTGCAGTGACTGTTAACGTTGCTTTACCATGCAATTAAATGGCTCGGGGGTCCAGACACATTTCCGTTTTTTAAATGTGACGTTTTACACAAAGTAGGCCCCAGTCGATCAAATGATCAAATGCAATACTCTCTTAGACAATAGGTTTCGAAAAGGGTTCTTCGGCTGTCCCCATAGGAGAACACTTTTTGGTTCCAGGTAGAACCCTCTATAGAAAGTACTCTACATGGAACCCAAAGGGGTTCTGCCTGGAACCAAAAAGGGTTCTATTTAAAGGGTTCTCATAGGGGGACAGCCGAAGAACCCTTACATTCTAGAATCGGCCTTTTTTTAAGAGTGTATAGTCACTATCATTATAATTAGTTATGGTAATAAAATAACAAGTATGCCTGCTAGAACTATACTGCTATTTACTAATAGTAACTGTAGTAATAATAATAATAATAATAATAATAATAATAATAATAGTCTATAATAAGAAATAATTGTCGTTAATGGTGTGATTACAAATATGACGTTATTATTACAACGATTATAACCTTATAAATCAAGTAAATAATATCTAAGGGGTTCACATGTTGAATGGTTCGTCCCACACACAAAGCTGTCTTTTAAAATCCTGCTTCCAGGACTCTTGACTGCAAGTATGTCCTTAAACTATCTGAGACTTTAAGGAGGATGGATGGTGATGGGAGTTCCGCTTGTTACAACAACATATCCAATGCATCCTGGGTTCTTATGGCACTGCCATCCTCGGTTACTCCCTTTTCGTTTACATAAGCAGCTCTTGCCGTACATCTTCCATATAAGCATCTCTTGGCGTACGTCTTCTTTTATCATGATGTCTTTAGTGATGAGATGAGGTCTATCATGTTTATTTTCTCCTCTGTGCTATGCTTCTCCGGCTGTCAGCAGTCTCTTCTAAAGAGGCAGTATAGGCAGACATAAAGCTGTAATGTTCCCGCCACCCATATCATCTACTGAAAAAGGCAGTATAGAGGGACATTAAGCTGTGATGTTCCACATTTCCAAGTGCAAGGCACTTGTGTCGTAGAGATGTAGGCTAAACTCCCCCCACCTCAGCCTGAAGAAATGCTCGTAGGCATTTACTGCTATAAGCAGTAAAGCCTATAGCGCCTATACAGAAAAACAACATCTAAATGGCATAAATATGAGGGCGCGCCAGTGGAAAAATGGCTCACACCCAAGTAGTGGTAAAGTACAAATGTTTTCTATTTAAAGTCAATGGCAATGGAGCGTGAAAGATACATAACTAAGTTACCACTTGTTCTATAACACCTGCCTCTCACATGTTGACGAGTTCTTAATTAACGAGACAATTCCATTTTAAAAGCAGCCTTCGTGGCTATGGGTATAGGCGTATTTCATTCGGCACCATAATTGAATGTCAAATCACTGCAACGTTTTAGAAATTCACCAATATCTTTGGCATATAGCCTTGTTGATGAGCTTGGTGGAGTACATGTGTTCATCTTGAACGTGACCACCCATTTGTTGATCAGCCATGTTACATCTGAACTAAGAAAGGTCAAACTAACAACTGGTATCAAATAGATAGATTTTTCATGTAATTTATTTTTCAAAAGTAAAGTTTAGCACCCTATTTTATTTGTTGACAACGTTTAATTCGGATTTATAGGCGTTTCATACCGAGTTTGAGAAAAGCTGCAATAGGCCTATCAAACAGTTAACGCGAATTAACCATTGAGACATTTGTCACGGTAATGAACGAATGAACTTCATCCGGGGCACAGGGCAGGGGTGTTTGTGGCCCCTTTCTCACAAATGGTGACCCTTTTCCTCCCCCGAACTTGAGTTCTGCAGCACGCAAAACGAGACTGACTGTGCAATCTGAAGAATGGGATACAACAAACGAGATACTTTAGCATGGTTTATTAAAACACTTTTTAACCTATATATAGTTAGCCTAAGGGACTCATGTCATGCTCACAGAGAATACAACCATTAGGCTTTTGCCATAAAGTTGTATTATTTAACGAACCATTTAATCATTCAATATTTCGTAGCCTACAAATGACATGCATTCCAACAATTCCAAGACATTACAGTCTCCATTTTACGCACAGGCCTAAGTTCTCACCTGGAGCCTTGTTTTGAGTCTCGTTTCATTGAACTTCATGAATGCCATCTAGTCGTCTGGTGAGCACGCCGGCCGCAGCAGTCCCCACATGTCTGTTCTGACAATGGCAACTACACAGCCAACTGCAAAGTGCAATAAAACATGTCTGATTCGAGCTGATTGTGTTGGTTGATGCTGTATACCCTGAACTCTATTGTTGCATTTCAAAACACTAATGTCAGAACGTGTCCACTGATGCAGGTGATAGGAAAGAGAATGCATTACGCGCGTATGCTGCCATTCCATTCATGTATCGTACTCTCACTAGACTCTCAATAGTTTAGTTTATTATGAACCATAGTGTACTTTAGGCTATATGTGTATTAGAATATCCAAGAGATGTCCCATTTCCTGTGATGTTGGACGCAATATTCATTTGTAGAGTGCCCCACAATAGTATTACAATCTGACGCTAGTCTTGCTATGCTACGGCCCTGCATCAAATTGTTTAGCCATAAGAGATTGAGATTGAGACACGAGAGATTGTTTTGGTCAACAAGTGACAATTCTAACTTCGGATAGGCCTTATAGGAAATATTAACGGAAACTGATTCTGAATTTGCATAAAGCCTATCTATTATATACAAATAGAAATGGAAATGCGTACAAATATGTTGATATATAGAAATGGAAATGCGTACAAATATATTGATATATAGAAATGGAAATGCGTACAAATATATTGATATATAGAAATGGAAATGCGTACAAATATATTGATATATAGAAATGGAAATGCGTACAAATATATTGATATATAGAAACGGAAATGCGTACAAATATATTGATATATAGAAATGGAAATGCGTACAAATATATTGATATAGCGCTAGATTGAGATGGGCTTTTGTATAATACAATTGTGTTCTTCTTGCAGCCTTAGCCCACATGCTGTAGGCTAATATTACTACTAGCGTAATACATTAGTGGAAAAGGCATAGTGGTTGTGGAAATATATTGATCTAGAGCCTTTTATGGCAAATAGAAGGCTGTGGGTTGTTCTGGTATAATTATATTTCATACACATTGTATTTTACCCATACACTTTACAATGCCTTGATGTGTCCACACAACAGCACATGCGCCTTATTGACCAATGTATGTTCCAGAGATAGAGAGAATATAACACATGAAAATCATATTCAGAAAGTATTAACACCAGGATTGTCGATAATAACAACGGTTATTCGCACATGATGCCAACAAGGCCTTGATTTATCGTGACTTCAAAGGTGTGTGATATGAAATAATTTTCCAAATGTACAAGTAACCATACCAAATAATGTATTGTTATGATTACTTGTACATTTGGGAAAGTATTTAATACCACACACTTGAATTAAGAAACGCATTCACTCATTGCAATGCATCAGTTGAACAGACGTATCTGTCCAGTTCTGCCCCTGGTCACATGACTGGCGCTCTGAGGAATGGATGGAGAACAAACTGCACGTCAGCTTCACGTCTTACAATTTGTTGCTCAACGGATCTGCTTCAAAGTGACTGGAGCCTCGCAGCACATAGGAACGATGCGAAGGGAGGGTTGGTAGACTATTAGACTAGGCTACAGGCTACGCAAGATCGAATCATTATGGATTTTGATGAGCGGGTCCCAGTTGGGTCTAATATGTATTTGCCCGGCAGCTGCACCTATTACGTCTCGGGGACAGACTTCTCAAGCCTCCCTTCTTTTTGTCCCACCAGAGTCAGTCTTCTTGTCCCATGACATATTCCTACCCATCCTCAACTCTGCCACAGCTTCCGTCTGTCAGAGAGGTAGCTTTCAGGGACTATCATGGCATTGGTAGCTCCAGTAAATGGCACCACCATAGGGGCGGTATGTCACACTGCTACCCCACTGAGGACACGGTGCATAGGGACTGTCTATCAAGCTCGACCTCCTTGGGGGAAATATTCACGAGAAATAACTCCAGTGATGTCTATCACACCAGCAGCTCAATCCTACATCAAGTCTCCAGGGCAGTGTGAGTAGGAATGGAGTGTTACCTCAAGCCTTTGATCAGTTTTTCGATACTGCTCAAGGGAGCGCAGACAACACACCAACAAGCGAACACTCCGTGGACAGAACTGCCACCAAACAACCTATAGTTCCGGTGACCGGTTCCGACAAGTGCCGGGATACAGAGGAGGGAACGCCGGGCGAGGTGAGCTGCAGCCCGGTGTCTTCTTCCGGCAACAATGAAGAGAAATATAGCGCCAGCGGTGAGTATAAAGACGACCAGCTCTGTGAGAAAGTTTGCAATCTAACGCGCTGCTATTAAGGCGTTTATATGCTGTTTTATAAGCGCGTAAGGTTTATTGTGGGGCTGTAGATCTACCCCAACAAAAACGCTGTTATAAACGACAAGATCACGTGCTTGGAACTGAAATTGGCCGTGAAAGACAGAGAATTTCCCATTGTAAAATATTGGAGCATTATTTTTAGGCCTATTAGACACATAGCTTGGCTTACTGTTCAGAACGTATCAAACGACTGTAACGACAACTTCATGCATTTATAGATTTATTGCAAAATGATATTTTTATACATTATAACTCAGGGACGTAATGAATATGTGCTGCATGGTCCCCCTTATAACCTGAATGGTATATTGTTATTATATTAATATAATCTTAGTGATATAGTATAAGGTGATAAAGTAAAAAATTAAACAAATGTAATAGATGTAATTGATTCTTTAATATTTTTAGCCGGGAGGATAGTCCATTCAGTAACAATTGCCACCCACTGTGCACAGACGTCAGTTCAACGTCTAGTTTTGATTTACATTTGGTTGAGTTGTCAACTAACGTGAATTCAACATGAAAGCAACAAAACAATTCACCATGTCATTGGATTTAGGTTAGAAGTTGGGTGAAAAAGAATTCCCTTACGGTGATGACGTTTTGCAAATCAATCAGTTTTTCACGTTGATTCAATGTCATCATATTTAATTTTTGTTGTTGAAATGACGTGGAAACAACGTTGATTCAACCAGTTTTTGCACAGTGGGCACTGTTTTCCAGAGAGTCCTGGGATCCATCAAATCTATAAAAACATACACATTACATAGAAAATGTGTAGAAAGCACAGCATACACCGTAGAATACATTAGGCTAGTATACACAGCGCTAGAAAGCGTTTACCACTGCGTTTTGGTAATGATGTTCCTTTTGGGAGGTGTTTGATGTTGTCCAGAGGTGTTATTATTGGGGCTATTGCTTTTCACCACCCGTCATTTCCACATACTGAACTCTAAGAAATGTCATGATTATGTTGCATAATGTACCCTAAATATGCATAGAAATGTGGGGATTTCATGCTTATTAAAAAAGCAAAACATGGCCAAAAACATGTATCCCGTTCTACCTTAATTCAAGGCTTTCAGTTATAGTTTTTATGATTAAAAAAAAAGCACAACTTATTTTGTTGTCATTCTATTTAGACTCTTGTTTATAAACCTTTTGACACCATGTATGTATTTTTGTACAGAACGAAAGCAGCTTCCTATTTGATCTTTCTATGTGAATTGCAATTCTTCCTTTCAGGTGGACAGAGAACCCGTAAGAAGAGATGTCCATACACCAAATACCAAATCAGAGAATTGGAGAGGGAGTTCTTTTTCAGTGTTTACATCAACAAGGAGAAACGTCTTCAACTTTCGAGGATGCTCAATCTCACCGACCGCCAAGTTAAAATCTGGTTTCAAAACAGGAGGATGAAAGAGAAGAAACTGAACAGAGACCGTTTGCAGTATTATACCACGAACCCTATGCTGTAACACTGGTTGATGGATGTCGCCTCCCCTCAGACAAGGCATGCATGAAGCTCAATCGCTCATTTCAAATTCCTTGGTCTGAAAATTCCTCCCGTGATGGACAGACATTTGTAGATGTATTTGTCCATCATACTTAATTTGTTGAGAGTAATATCTAGTGTAATATTATTATTATTAGGCCTATTGGCCTATTTTAATTAATAGGTGATTTTCTTGTTGATCTTTTGATCTTGCTATTTGTTGTTATGAAAGTGCGGTGCCACCAAAACAGAACATATATCTGGTCGAATCCGTAAAAGTCACATTTTCGAGCAAATTATTGAATTGGCATCAATGCATAATGCATGAATTACACGAACGTTAGATTTACGCGCGCCCATTTCATATCAAATTCGACATTTAACGATGTAACATATTTAACAACCTGTATCTTAACATTTATTATATATATATACCTACAAAGGGTACATACCTTTTCCATGACGAGAAGGCATGATTTATCCCTAACTTTGTTGGTTGTTTGTTGTCGCCATTACACGCGCACAGAAGGACTAGGCTATAGTTTAAAATAGGCCTGTTATTTATGCATTGATTGCCATTGTTTTTGTTCTCGTGAAATATTCGACATACAAAGGTTATATTGTAAAGTTGTTCAATCATCCCTGATACTTGAAAGTGTTCGTTTTGTTTAAGTTCTCAATGTCGGAACATATCAGCTATTTTCCTGCGTTTTTGGCAAGAGAAAAGCTGCTCCAATACATTGAGCTATTGGGACATTTTACTTCTTTGTCTTCATTTTTGAGCCAATTCAAATGTTCCTCGGTGTAAATATCCTACGACGGATTTTGGAATTATTAGGCCCTATATAGGCTTAGCCTATTTCACACACCCTATTGGAAACATACGAGTCACAGGTCGAGACCTTTCCGTTTGTTTTCTTAGTTTATTTTCTAAATTGGATGAATGGGTCTATATGTCTCGAGAAAATATCTCCTTGTATGATTCTCGACATAAAACCTGGCTGCGTGGGTCATATCAGATGTATGATGTATTTGACTTTACATTGCCCCCATGGGCCGAAATGGGATCCTATGCCGTTAATGTTAAATATCCATTACGGAAGTTCCACCCAAAAGGTTGTCTAGCACGTTATTTTATTGAACTTTATGTACCATGCTAAACCATCTATCACCGGACGACTTTTATACAATCAACGTCTGGAGTTTAAATGTCCCACGTTTAAGTGTATTGTTTCAAAAAGAATACTCGGCCTATAAAAAGAGAATGTATAGCCTACTTTAAATAAATAAAGCAAAATACTTAAGGTAGCCTATATTTAAAATAAACTTGATCAGTTGTTGTTTTATTATATTGCCAAATGTTGACATTAGACCTACTGATTCTGTATTAGGCCTATGTGTAAAATTGGCTCACGTTTGTCAATATTTCGGTTAATGTCTTATAGTTCAAAGCCTATGGGCGTTCATGAATAGTGGGCTAGTGAAAACACCAATTAAGAGTGATAGCAGCATGAAGCTAGTGTAGATGGCCGGCTGCAGCCAGTCCGGGTGATGATGGTCTTGGGCCGTGCATCCTGTCCGGTCAGGCTAACCGGAATGCCGCCTTTACGGACACATCCTCCCTGTTGCTGCAGCAACTTGGCCATAAAACGCGTCTTCGTCTGGAACATTTGTACAATTGGAGTGTAGTGCAATAAACCGTCTGAGACCAAGGTTATTAACTGTGACTAAGGGCTTTAAAAACAACGGCTGCCTGCCTGGGAGCATTGAAAGCTTGTGTTCGCGGACTTTTCCTGCTTCATTTGTCTCAGCAGCTCAGCGTGCGCGGGCAGGAATATATTCAGGATGGAATCTGCAGTTCGAACGTGGTTGTTTGTTTGTTCCACTGGGAGGCGCTGCTCGGATCAATGTCATGGATCAATGCCGTGGATGTGGACGGAGCTCTGGCCGAGACTCTCCTTCCCATGCATCAAACATCCAAAGACAGACTCATTACATTACAGGGTTTCATTGTTCAGGTAATTATCCCGATGTGTGTATAATTGTTACATATTCTCTTATTTTTATCGAAATATATTTCAAAATGCTCGAAATGGGAAAACAAATACGTGTGTGGTGCATTTTTTTCTTGGCAAAATGGGTTAAAGTGAGGCGTTTTTGTAAGGAGCCTTTCCATCCTGCTAGAAAATGATATATAAAGCTGGTTTATCGCTGAAATCCACATGATTGGAAATATAATATTAGATGACACAATGTATTAGAACCAATGTATTCCGTGTGGGAGAGGATGACTGAATAGGCCTACCTACCGTTACACAGCACATAATATAATATACAATATAACCAATATGCTAAACGTAAAATAGCTTTATACATCGGCCTTATCCTGTCTAGAGATGTCTATGGCGTTTTTCTGGAAAAATAACACGAACTATTCGAATGGTTCTTATTTGAGTCATTATTACCATAGTTTACCAAATACGAAACGTTAGATTATAAAATGTGTTTGGTTTGTGTGTGTGTTGGGAAGGGGAACATTCTAGCTGAGTATCCCATAGCCTACCGGAGGGCTTTTTAGTCTCCAGTGAAAAATAAAATAGCTGTTAGCGGATGTAGTAAAGTGCCACATTACGCACGAGGGGGCGCAGGCATATTATTTTGTCCGGTTGCAAGAATAACTTGGAACAGAAGAAACATTGTTAACATGCTTTTATTAGCCGCTATAAGGAGACATGCATTAAATGATTTTAAGTATGATAATAACTTAATAATAACTTAAAGTACCACTGGCTAGAGGTAAATAAATAGGCCGTTGAAATTATTATACGCACGTCATGAGACTAGTACCCACTCAAATCAATGGTTTAGGCTATTCAATTTAAATTAATTTCTAAATCTGATAAAACCCCAAATAAGTCGCACCATATAGTGTTTTTGGTGTCAGAACAATAACGTAATATAACCGTGGTAATTATAGTAACAAACATAGCAAGGATGATCTTTTTCCCAACTGCATGGGAAATAAAGGCAGTGGTATTTATAAAGGCTGTGGTTATCTATTTCCTATTCTATGATTTACATAGGGGGGATATGAGTCTGAGGATATTGTTTTCAATTGGATTCTTTAAGGAGATAAATGGGATCCCACCGAAATTGGTTCTGGCGGTGTATAAAATAATCGAAACGTGCGGAGTTGTACACTTTTAAAATGCATTACGCACCAATTACGCACAAGGTATTTCATAACAAATGCACATGTCTTTGATAAATAACGTGTTTGTAACGTGTTTGTTTCAGATTATATTTCACATTATGTTAACAAGATAGGTAAACAATCTTTGCCACGGCCTATTTTGTTTAGCAAATGAGAAAACTCATGTTGTTCTACTACTATACTCTGGCTTCATGTAAGACCCATTAGCCTTTATATTGTCAAGGCTGTTGATGATTGTTTTCGCATGCAAAATGATCTGTAATTGGTAACTAAGGGACATTAACTAATAGTCAAATAGATATTTTGTCACAATGTTCTGTGAACTTGAATAGAGCAATGTTTTGACGCTTACTGGAGAGGAAAGTGTAACGAGCTTTCCACTAAACTGTTTTCAAGGTCTGCAGACATCTGCAGTTATTTGCACTGTCCCTTCACATGTAAATAGTTATTTGTGTATGATTATATCTTCCCCCCTCTCGTGTGCGTGTGTGTGTGCGTGCGCGCGTGCGTGTCTGTGAAAGGGTGCCTGAGGTCAATGTTTACAACATAGATTATCGTAAAAGGTAATGCAGCCCATGTCATGTCACCTCTACTATCTATCCACCATTTTAGGTTGAACTGATAGCTTTTAATACACCACTTACCTTTACTTTTTCATTTATTATATTCAATCTTTAAACAAAATGAATATGGCATATTGGCATTACGTGCTTTCAATGGGAGGAGTCTCTCTTCTTGTGTTTTAATTGGCTGTCAGCTAAAGCGCAGAGAAGTGTGAGTATCTGTAATTATATTCAGCATGTTTTGCACAAGAAATGTCAGCCAGAAAGGGCTATCCTCATCCTCCGTCAAATTATACACCAACGATGTCATGCTCTGACAACCAAAGTGGAAACTCGTTTTTAGTAGACTCCTTAATCCACGGACGAACCGAGAGCGGTGCCTCATACTACCAAAGTAACGGCGTGTATTTGTCACCAGGCTCGGAGTACTCCTATGGACTACCCAACCGCGCTTTTTTCTCTGGGCTCAGTAAACGCAACGAGAGCAATTGTCAAACTATGGTACCCTCATCTGGCCCATATTCACATATTCAAGGGATGGAAACATGGCTAGAGACTTCGAGATCTTGTCGAGTAGATCAGCCGAACAACCAGCAGCAAATGGCTCATTGTTCCTTCTCTCCGAGCATCAAAGAGGAGAATGCGTTTTGCCTGTATGAATCAGAGAAGTGTCTTAAAAGGTCAACAACGACGGAAGACATTTCCTATTCCCGGTTAACTCCGGGATCATGCCCGGTTACAAACAGCACCGTGCCTGTTCCCGGTTACTTCCGTCTGTCTCAGACATATACCTCTTCAAAGTTTTATCAAGACGTTCAGCGGAACCCACAGCCTACTCAGTTCGCTCTACAACGTCCGGCCCGTTTCGACACCTCACCGCCATCTCCTACCCCGGTGGCGGATACAGGCAGGAGGGAGAGTGAAGCACTGCCTGACCCACCGTCATGTGCTCCGGATGAGGACACCCGGGCATCGTCTGTAAATGGTTTGTCCTCCCCCGAACCCACCGAGAGCTGTGCGGAAAGTCCAGTCAAACCCTTTAAAGGTGAGTACTGCTCTAAATCCAAAAAATGACGTTTATGACAATGGGATCTTGATGGGTGTACATGGAGGGAGTGTAGTGTCAATGCCCCCGAGTCAGTGTAGATGTGCCTTGGCGTTAACCTTGGTTTTTAGAGGCATATCCTACTGCTGTATCGATTATATTGTGGACATGAAAACTTCCCCATATGTGGGTTATATGCGCAGCGGTAAAGCTATGTCTTTGTGGGGTATGACAGAGTGGCCACGAGCTGGGATTTCCTCCAGTTTTTTTAAACATTATTTTATGACGAGGAGCAGCAAGGCCAATCCTGTCCAGTACATCTGTCTAATACAACGGGTTGATGTCCTCAGTCTTCCCCCTAAACCATCAACTGCAGCCATAATTTCAGTAGACTATGAGATACTTTCATGTCTTAATAAAGGCGTATTAATACATTGAAATATATTTAAGTGAATCTTGAGCACAACGTGGATGTAATAGCTTAGGTGTTTGGACAGATGCAAAATATGTGCATACAACGGGCATTGTGTGTGTGTGTGTCTACATTAACTTCGTATTACTGTCAAATAAACTAAAGGGCTCAGGATGGCTATTTAAAGATAATTTTAGACGACACATGTTTTATGTTGATAGGTATTAGGTCAGTGTTTGTCTATAGATGCAAACATCTTATGGAATTGCATTATTTCTGTGTACAATAATTACAATTGGGCAACAATTACTATAAAGTACTAATTTCTCTTTCAATTTCTTTCTACAGGAGATGGAACATCTGAAACCAAAGCTAACTGGCTGACAGCGAAGAGTGGCCGGAAAAAGCGCTGTCCCTACACCAAGCACCAGACTCTTGAGCTAGAGAAAGAATTTCTCTTCAATATGTACTTGACTCGTGAGCGTCGCTTGGAGATCAGCCGCAGCGTCTACCTGACAGACAGGCAAGTCAAAATCTGGTTCCAAAACCGAAGAATGAAACTGAAAAAGATGAGTCGGGAAAACAGGAGCTATCGGGAGCTAGCGAACAACTTCAGTTTTTCGTGAGACATTCGTGCCGTATTTGGCGCCCTCCTCCATCAATGGCCAGAGCGCCTTCCTTTGAGAAACCCTGTCGTGTGAATATGACCGTGTAGGTTAGGGCTACAATTGCTAACTTATTGATATGTCGTTTTGTTGTAATTTTACCTGAATACGTCTCTGTTTTGTTTTGTCGTGGTTATGTATTTATACTGTCATAACATATGTTTTCTCCCTTTATGTATATACCAACAGTTAATATAGAGATGGAACGACTTAAGTGTTTCAGAGCTGACAATATCGGCATTCGTGGTACATAAATACATGTATATAGCCACCTTGAGTGACGCATTGACATCTGTGCTTGCTGGAATAGCTCTTGGGGAAATGTTGTAACCTGTAGCAATATAGGCCTACGTTACGTCATGGATAAAGAGCCTCGATGGATTTGATATTTAATATCTTCACATTTTGCTGGTATTATAGCCATATATACTAAAGCATCACACAATAACTATTTTGTAAAGGGTTTTATTTATACACAAGAAACTTATCTGAGACTTGTAAATATTGTTTACAATTTGTCTTCTCGTATTTTTATTCATATTTTTATTGTTCTCTCCAAACCGTTTTAATAATATGGCCCATATTGTCATTGCTTTGTCTATAGAGAGACTATACTGTGAAATGAATTGATATGTTGTCTGTTGGCCTCACTAAGTAAGTCAATAAAAACATGGCACGTTTTTACCTTGCATTGGAATGTTTCAGTCCACAGATCATCTCTCCTGTATAGAATGTAATCGTTCATACCCACGAGAGGAATAGCCTGGTGGTGGGACCCGCTATTTATTCCACGGGGTTCCATTTGTTCAGTTGCGGGTTGTTTTTACAGTAAAGAAAAAAAGAACATCAGTTTCCTCTTTTGTGTGACGCTGATGCCCTTCATTTCAATAGGAATCATTGCCTGAGCCATAGCCATGATGCAAAGCACTACACTTGTTGTCTAGGACTCCCTGGAAAAGAGTCGCATGTGTTACTGAGTGAACTATCCTGGCTAAATAGATACAGATGAAATGACCATTGTGAAGTTGTATGGTGAAAGACACTCCATCGGGATAGCTCTTATTAACTGCAGGGTGTACTGGATAGATGGTGGCAAAATGACCCGGAAAACAACATGCTTTTCTCAAGGACATTACTGGCGGTAGTTTGGTTCATCATCATATGCCATCTATGAAAGGACACTACGTCTGTCGACGTGTGGAGCGTTGTGAAATATGCACGCAATAAGACACACCATTTGGACTGTATCTTTTCCGGTGTGCAAATGTTGTGTTATGCGTAAAACAAGTGTAATCATTGAGAAATGATACAATTTTGACCATCTAATTACAATTACGCATAGAAGGAGAGTGAATTATAGGATCCCTATGATTTCGACTGTATCTGTTACAGTTGTGCGAACGAAATGAATGCGTAATATAAATGCTTGTAGACTATATATATTTATTTAGGAGGAGAGAGGGCTGTTGAGGGGTTCAGGTAGTTTCGTGTTGTTAGGCTGTATTTTCCCCCACCACACGAAACTGCCTTAATTGCCTCAGTAAAAACTATTGCGTTTAACAGAACACTCCAAATTGTCTCTGGCAACAGAGCTGTGCACCGAAGGAAGTAGGCTACATTTACTGAGTAGCCTAGTCGTGTGTCGAATATTCTATAACAATTCCGATGCATTTGTTTAAGTCATGTGTCTACGGAAATGTATTGTCTCTCATGTCGACATTAGGCTATTATAAGAATGCATACAGTGCAGCGGAAACCTGTGACTTGCAAAGCACAAAAACATCTCGGAGTCTGCATTTTTTAAACGTTATGTTTATTGTGGTACAGCGTGATATATGCACAATTCAATACAATTCCAATGCAAGAATCCCCCAAATGTAGCCCATTCCCCGATTTCAACTGCCCCCCTAGTCACTTTATCCTGGCGCCGGGTCTGATATATATAACAAAAAGAAAAAACGAACCAAAAAATCAAGACTGCAAAGGACATTTTGTTCCTCACATATATCGCCATATCTATTCAAAACAACAACAAAAGAGGAGCACGAGACGCGGCCTTTAGTCTTTATGTCTCAGAGGGAGAGATATCGAGTTGGCTTGAGGGAGAGGAAGGACTGCAAGGCCTCGGTTATGATCATGCAGTCTGGCCAAAGCCTCGTGCGCTGCTGCAGCGTTCCCAGTGGCACACATTCGAAGTGCCGGATGCGTCTGCTGCGCTACACAATGGACACAAAGCATGGATTTTATTGGCGATATTTAGCCCAGACAGCCAGGTTGTAACCTAAAGAAAAACAACTAAATAGCCCCCGTGATAAAAACAGACTGCTATAGCACCTAACGTTTTTTCTCTCTCCCCACTTTGATAGCTAAAAGCGCCGCGCAGACCGTCCTAGTGTTCACTCATTGATCCATAAATAGTAAGGGTCTGTTATGGTTTTACACACTAACACAACGGGATCTTTCTCCATAATCTATTGACACTTGGATTTGTTGACGCTACTATGTAGAAGTATTGTATTTTTATTTCTGAACACTAATTCGATGGTAGAATACACATAGCTTGTTCCTCGTGTACACACACGGTGTCAATGGCTGTATATGCCTGTGTTTTTCAGTCTTAAATCTAAATAATTAGTCTTAGTCTGACTATCAAACAATAGCCTATGTGAGGTATGCATTTTTAGATTCGGTCTTAACTTTCTCGAATCGATTTGGGACAATAAGTTAAGTAATATCTAATTCATTCGTTCGAATTAATAATACACACTATAATAAAAAATAATTAAAAATGTATGACTGAAAAGCCCTTTCAATGGGAGTTAGCCATTGGAGATTCTCTACTGAACATTATTTTTAGTCCAGGACTATGGTTCAATCTGTGTCCGGGAAACCGGTCCTTGGTGTGTTTTCCTATAGGGTCACATAGGTCTACATATATAAGGTTTTACATGTCATTTCAATGTTCATATCCCAGAGCATTGGAGACAGTATCACTCAAATATTTACTGTTTTAGTTGTCCTTATTTAAATCAACCAAAATCGAATAATCTCAAGCCATTTGAAGAGAGCATTACTCTGATAATCAAAATATCAGGTTTGAATAACACGTGTAATATCCTAATAACAATGAACATGATGTACACCACAGCAGATATGGTAACCTATAGGTTTGGCTGTGACTTTATTATGAATACATCAGATGGCATATAATGGCAAATATGATGAATATGGCAAATGTCAACTCACACTCACATCAGCGTACCTATAGTATATAGGTCTAACTCACAGGTCTACTATTTTAAATGTGGGTATGTATTTGGCCAAATAATATTGCTGCATGTATATTCCTATTTAATAAGTAGCCTATATAACGATATCACCAATCTAATGCTATAAATTATTTGGAATAACCTCGGAGTTTTTGCCATTATAGGCAATAATGGACTGAATTATGTTGATAGATACTGGATAATTTATTGAATAAATTCATTCTATAGAATTCCACATTTTAGATCGGTGGTGAGAGTTCTTATAAGGAAATGAATGTGTGTTATTCTGCGCGTAGTAACGACTACACGTCACAGTGGATATATAGCTCCTTACTACTTTGCTGCATTCCTTTATTTTTTAAGGAGGCTAGAAAAACATGCTATACTCTCTCACTTTCTAGACTTATATAAAACATAGCAACGTATATCAGAGTTAAAGTCTCATTTGAAAACAAAAATCATAAACCTTACTGCTTGTATAAAATGATATAGGCATATGACTTTGCTATTAAAAATATAACGGAGGAAAATGGTGACCATTTAGCTAGTTGAGTAGACTGATTTATTATTTATTGTTCTGTCCCACGGTCACGTGTCTGCGGCACCCAATCCAATCCCGGCCAAGGTTCAATTTATTGAACGAATGTGGTGGTTCTTGGTGCAGCGAATAGTATCATGATCCTGTTTTTCTAAATATATCACAGTGGAAGTTTAGTTGCCTTTGGCTTTGTGTATTTGTTGTCATGTCGACATTAGGCACGCTTAGTTACTATGCAGACTCTCATCTTCCCCGCGACCAAGGGGATATTATGGCACACACATACTCAAGCGGACATGGGGTGGAACAGGCGAACCAGCCGATGCTAACTGAATATGGCGGTGCGGAATCTTGCCCTTTGCAGACGAAATCTTCTATTTTCAGTGCGTCTTGGAGTCCCATTTCTGCTCATCAGCCTCCGAGCAACGCATCTATAACACACCAGCCATATTTACACCACCATTGTCCAACAGGAGATACCGATGGGATGTTTATGCGTTCCTGGGCGTTGGAACCGGTTTCTACGTCGATATGTTTAACGGGATTATCGTCAAATATGAACTATGATATCAAACCCGAGCCGCTGATAGGAAATGGGGACTGCACAGCGCTGGAAACGCACACACCTCTTGTGTCCGACATTGACAACGGACCGTTCCGCGCAGAAAAGGATACGATCGCGTGTGATGCCATTTTCTCCAAACCCAACGAAGAGTGCAGCACATCAACCGTAGAGGAAAAGAGGGAGAGGGAGATCAACACAAGTAAGCACGGCATCTTTCATTTGGATTCATGCGTAATGGTGATCATGATTTCATGTGTCTAGATCTTTGGAATTAATTAATGTTGAATTAAGCAGGAATCTAGAAATATAAGGTCAGAGACTGACGTTAATACATTATTTATGATATAATATAGGCCTTCTGTAAAGGTTGAGTTTACGTCAAACTATTGTATCCATTATTTGATAACGAATGAATCATATTGCGCCAAAGCAGTACCACTGACCGACAGTAGCAAAACTCCCTCCCCTCCTCGATCTAGTTTGTTACCTACTGTGAAAGATAATATGATTTTGCTATTTGGATTATGTTGGACCAAAGCAGCTGCCCCACAGCGGCAAAATGTCGTTCCCTCCTCGACTCAGCTTTTACTGTGAGAAACCATGATTTTGCTATTTGCATTATGACTAAACTATACCAGTTCATTTCCCACTGTTATGGGCAGTAGACTAGGCCTTAGGGTCAGAAGGCCGAAACGAGCACATAAACGGCTGTCTGTATTAGCTACTGCATGTTGGCTATTTCAGCAAGACCTTGTCTGCTGTTGTTCGTCATCCACAGTTTGTAATACCATTCTGACTCTTGTGGAAAACACTATTTCTCATGAGCTCTGTCTCGCTTTTGTCGAACCCTCTTTCAGATGACCCATCCTCCAACTGGCTTCATGCAAAATCCACCAGAAAAAAGCGCTGTCCATACTCTAAGCATCAGATTCTCGAACTGGAGAAGGAGTTTCTGTTTAACATGTATCTCCCCCGCGACCGTAGATACGAAGTAGCAAGAGTTCTTAATCTGACTGAGAGACAAATTAAAATCTGGTTTCAGAACCGCCGGATGAAGATGAAGAAAGGGAATAAGGACCGTCGAAAGACATGTTAAAAAGGCGAGCAGTGACCCGTAGAATAAACTGTGAATAGTTACAATTGGTGGACTTTCAGGAAACGAAGATATTTCTGGAAAATAGTTGCCAATCTATCCACATTTTGCTTGATCTATAGTCTATGTTGTGTTCTGTAGGGCTGTTGTGTTGTTGTCGTTGTAAAATCTGTCGGCTCGTTTTCTTCCTAGAGTGTTCTCTGTTTGACAATGCTTATTCGTTTGATTGGTACTTTGATGTTATCTCAATAACTTGGATGTAATTGGTAAATCATTTCATTAATGCACACAGATTACTGTTAGACATTGTCTAATGTTCGTTGCATGAAATGTTTCATGAATTGATTCTGTGTTTTTTTTCACCCAGAGTTTAGTCTATGTTATTGGCCTAATCATGTTTATGCGTTGACTACCTGAATGTGTTTCAACTACCTGTCAGATTATTTATTTATTTATAGTTTTTTTTTGCCGAAAGAAACATGTTTAGACGGTGTGATGTTAACAGTTTTGTCTATGGAATTACAGCAACACTGTGCACACGCAAAATACCTCAATGTCAGAGTATTTCGATTCTAAAAGTCGTTTGTATGAAAGATCAAATAAAATGTCAAATTATTTTGTGCGTCGTAATCCATATTTATTGTTTGGAAATCAGAGAATGAATTGTTACTAAGATTCTAATTGTTGATAAATGTCCAACATCTGACAAGATATCTGTATTTATTTCCTTTTATCCAAAACATAACAACTATAGTTGCTACAGCACTTCATCTTATTCAGTTATGATTTTCATTTAAAAAGGCAACCATATTTTGCAGGTATAGGCCTATGCCTGATATAAATGTTGCGTATGATAAACTATCACAAGATGAATAGGCCTATTTATTAAAACATTAAACATATCCCTACTCAATATTTACAGAAAATGTGATTTATTTAGTAAGAGGTTGAGAGTATAGGTAGGCTAGGCCTATGAGCATAATTATATCCAAACAGGTACTAAAGAAGCGAACAGATGTAAATCCTACAGGCCTATATAGGATTAGTGGATTTAACGCGGGCATTTCCCGTGTAGTCCATGTTGGCTTAGTACCACCACACACCATTTCAACAGCCCCTGCTCTCCCTTTCCTTTAGGCCTTGTTAATAGCACGACCACGAGTTCTGAATCCCAACATACAGTACATATAAAAGGCATTGCTGGATATTGGACAAGCCAGCTCCATGCTATTTGCTACAGGCCAATGTGCACTGGCACACGATATTGGTTGCCATGCAGCAATAAACCAATCACAGCGTTAACTGTTTATGGGGTGCAAAGCGACTGAGAGCGGAAAGGAAGCAACACCATGCAAGTCCTCGCGTCTGAATATCACTATAATATGCTTTTCATACGGGCTATTTTTAAAGGGGTAAACATTTTAATGGTTGTAATTATACACAACCATGGTTAACCACGTCGTTCAAAAAACATATATTCAAACACACGAAAACACCTATGTTTCCAGTCACACACACACACACACACACACACACACACACACACACACACACACACACACACACACACACACACACACACACACACACACACACACACACACACACACACACACACACACACACACACACACACACACACACACACACACACACACACACACACACATACACACACACACACACACACACACACACACACAGCCTATGGTGTTGTTTGGCCGCGCTGTGACGCAGATGGGGCCTGTCTTCAAAGGTCTTAATCCAGAAAGCTGCTCCATAAAACGCGGGCTCAGCCATGCTGTCTGCTTTTCTATTTGAATTACTTTATGACTGTTCACCAACAATTAGACTGTTTCAGCGCCCAGACATCCATTTGTTGTTTTCTGGCTGACACCGAGGCTTTATTGCCGTTTCCAACCAATGACTAATCTCAAATCCTCGCCTTTGTGGTCCTATTGCAATAGGTATCGTAAGCAATTGAAACAATTAGAATTTATAATTTTTTAAAACTATATATTTAATGTGTTGAAACACAACATTATGGTAATTCAGTCACAAAAAGTCCTATGCATTATCTCACTACTGACCTATGCGGTCATTTTGTGTTGCTGTCGTCGTATAACCAGCAGGTGGAAGCAACGTCACGTTCGAGATCGAAATGTCCTGCAGCCTGGCTGCTTGAATAGGGTCCAACGACCATGTATTCTAGTGTGTAGTTCAATGCACGCAGGAAATACGAGAATAACACGCCTGTCCAAGATGTAGACAGACGTCGGGCTACTTATATGCAGTTGAAAGTATGTTTTTTTGTTGTCCATTTTTACTTTGAAACAGGAGACCAAGGTGACACAAACAGAGCAACAGAGAGAGGTTTGAGAGGTGATTACATGTTAATTATCATAGAGATACTGCATCGAAAAAAATGGCTGTTAAGCAGAATTATCTTTAGCCCATTACATGTTATGGATGGACATTCATTGTATACCTTTGGTGTGTTAATAAATAGAATATCGCCAATAAATCATCAATTTTATCACCAAAATGAAACCAATGAAACCAAACCAATAAAAGAAAGAGTAGTTAAGCTTTAATTGGTAGATTTTCCCATGTTACTCCACTACATTACAAAAAAACACATTCGCAGCATGTGAGAGAGCGCAATAATGCAGGATTTCATCATGCAGGTCCTCTGCTTGAGCTGTTTGATAATGCAGGTCCCCTGCTTGAGCTGTTTGATAATGCAGGTCCCCTGCTTGAGCTGTTTGATAATGCAAGTCCTCGGGTTGGCCTGCTTGTGCTGTTTGATAATGCAGGTCCTCTGCTTGTGTGTTTGGCAGGTCCCCTGCTTGTGCTGTTTGATAATGCAGGTCCTCTGCTTGTGCTGTTTGATAATGCAGGTCCCCTGCTTAAGCTGTTTGATAATGCAGGTCCCCTGCTTGAGCTGTTTGATAATGCAGGTCCTCTGCTTGTGCTGTTTGATAATGCAGGTCCCCTGCTTAAGCTGTTTGATAATGCAGGTCCCCTGCTTGAGCTGTTTGATAATGCAGGTCCTCTGCTTAAGCTGTTTGATAATGCAGGTCCCCTGGTTAAGATGTTTGATAATGCAGGTCCCCTGCTTGAGCTGTTTGATAATGCAGGTCCTCTGCTTATAATGCTGTTTGATAATGCAGGTCCCTGCTTAAGCTGTTTGATAATGCAGGTCCCCTGCTTGAGCTGTTTGATAATGCAGGTCCCCTGCTTGAGCTGTTTGATAATGCAGGTCCTCTGCTTGAGCTGTTTGATAATGCAGGTCCCTGCTTGAGCTGTTTGATAATGCAGGTCCCCTGCTTAAGCTGTTTGATAATGCAGGTCCCCTGCTTGAGCTGTTTGATAATGCAGGTCCCCTGCTTGTGCTGTTTGATAATGCAGGTCCTCCTGCTTGTGCTGTTTGATAATGCAAGTCCTCGGGTTGGCCTGCTTGTGCTGTTTGATAATGCAAGTCCTCTGCTTGTGCTGTTTGATAATGCAAGTCCTCTGCCTTTGTGCTGTTTGATAATGCAGGTCCTCTGCTTGTGCTGTTTGATAATGCAAGTCCTCTGGTTGGCCTGCTTGTGCTGTTTGATAATGCAAGTCCTCGGGTTGGCCTGCTTGTGCTGTTTGATAATGCAAGTCCTCGGGTTGGCCTGCTTGTGCTGTTTGATAATGCAAGTCCTCGGGTTGGCCTGCTTGTGCTGTTTGATAATGCAAGTCCTCGGGTTGGCCTGCTTGTGCTGTTTGATAATGCAAGTCCTCGGGTTGGCCTGCTTGTGCTGTTTGATAATGCAAGTCCTCTGCTTGTGCTGTTTGATAATGCAAGTCCTCTGCTTGAGCTGTTTGATAATGCAGGTCCTCTGGCTGTTGGCCTGCTTGTGCTGTTTGATAATGCAGGTCCTCTGCTTGAGCTGTTTGATAATGCAGGTCCTCTGCTTGTGCTGTTTGATAATGCAGGTCCCCTGCTTGCTGTTTGATAATGTAGGTCCTCTGCTTGAGCTGTTTGATAATGCAGGTCCTCTGCTTGTGCTGTTTGATAATGCAGGTCCTCTGCTTGAGCTGTTTGATAATGCAGGTCCTCTGCTTGTGCTGTTTGATAATGCAGGTCCCCTGCTTGTGCTGTTTGATAATGCAGGTCCTCTGCTTGAGCTGTTTGATAATGCAGGTCCTCTGCTTGTGCTGTTTGATAATGCAGGTCCTCTGCTTGTGCTGTTTGATAATGCAGGTCCTCTGCTTGAGCTGTTTGATAATGCAGGTCCTCTGCTTGTGCTGTTTGATAATGCAGGTCCCCTGCTTGTGCTGTTTGATAATGCAGGTCCTCTGCTTGAGCTGTTTGATAATGCAGGTCCTCTGCTTGTGCTGTTTGATAATGCAAGTCCTCTGCTTGAGCTGTTGGATAATGCAGGTCCTCTGCTTGAGCTGTTTGATAATGCAAGTCCTCTGCTTGTGCTGTTTGATAATGCAGGTCCTCTGCTTGTGCTGTTTGATAATGCAGGTCCTCTGCTTGTGCTGTTTGATAATGCAGGTCCTCTGCTTGTGCTGTTTGATAATGCAGGTCCTCTGCTTGTGCTGTTTGATAATGCAGGTCCTCTGCTTGAGCTGTTTGATAATGCAGGTCCTCTGCTTGTGCTGTTTGATA
>NW_026290143.1:15000-75000 GCF_023373465.1 Oncorhynchus keta | reverse complement strand
TGAATAAAAGAGCATAAAACACAAAAGGATGTCTTAAACAATAACGTCTCTGATTAAAGGCCAAGCTAAAAAAAAAATGCATTTTTAAAACATGATTTGAAAAAGGCCTAAATATGACCTCATAACTGCAAAACACGTTAGAAAACAAAGGACGTTGTTAAATCATTTAGCACAAGGCCTTGTCGTCTCCTGACCCAATTCCCGGACTCACTCTTAACACTTGCCTTGATGTTCAGTCAGAGAGGGAAGAGGAAGCAAGACATCCCACTCCCTATTTTTTTCTGGTTCATGTACAGTCAATGAACTAAGCAGACCAGACCCATCCGCTAATTCACTGGTGCCTATGGGAGAGCCACTCCGTGAAGCAGAATTGAAATGACAACTTCTTTTTTCAACCGTTAACGGCCTGAGTGGGACATCTTTATTCATTCACCATCTTAGGTTCAGTGACATCCTCCTCTCAGCCGATTCCATCTTCTATGGTAATTTCCGGGACCAACATAGCAGCATAATATCCTAGACCTATAGGCTATATTCATAAGGTATAAACCCTATAGCTACACGAAGGGAGTATGACTTACCATGAATTCATATGTCCGGATATGTAACTACACACTCATATTCTCCGTTGAGCTGTGTCTGTGTGGGGGAGGTTTATCTATAGAACAATACCATATGTGTAGGTGGATAGTCATCTCTCTAGTCCCACTCACTGCCATCGCCATTGTGAATGATCCTCCTCCCCACATATACAGACCTACACATGTTTCTAACGGATACCCAGCCTTATCCATCATGTCTTACTACTCCACTCCTATCCCACTGCAACATGTCTGTTCAGGAATACTCGATATGTTCTGTGTTTAGTTCCTGTTCCATGATAATAATGTCCCATAGCTATTTTCCCACCAAAGGGCTCAATGCAGGTATGGATTACATTTTCATACTGGTCCAACAATAATTCGACTCGACTGATTATGACAAAACATAACATCCATGTGAGAGAACGTTTTATTGTGTTCGGGAAATTCAGGAATAGAAATAAGACAATGCAAACAACAAACTATTATTAACTGACCTTTCATCAATGCCATCTGTCTTCGATCTAACAATTAACTACTTGAACCGAATTCGCTATACAACAGGATCCTTTCTTTTTTACACAGAAAACGTCAAAAGAAAGTCAAATATTATTTACCATTAATTACAATTAAAACAGTATGTGAAATGTCTGGTTATTCTCACTATTATATTGATTCCAAAATTAACAGGCCTAGTGCAGCTATTCTGGTACTTCTGTTGTGATTTCAATATCCATGTGGAATATTAAAGTATTCTAACAACATAATCTGGAAACGTTTACTTTCCTGCGATAAGTAACGTTAGTCACCGAAGAGAAAAAAGGTTCACTTCTAGTCCACTTTTTTCCCTGCCATGCTTCCCAGGTGTCTCGTCTTGTCTTGACGGGGGGACAGACGGTGAATGTAGCTCCTGTCCACTACCCTGCCAGATACACATCACAGTGAAGTTAAGCTTCATTCAACCAAAAATGTCACATTGATTTATGCAGCTATATCTCGGATTGAAGTTGACACACAAACAATAATTCAAGCCGTAAAATTTAAATGAAAATGATAAAAGTAAACTATTTTTTTGTTTAGTAAAAGTGCATCTGTAATAATAAATCATGTCTATGTTCATATATATTATTGATATAACAAACTAATATATGATAGCATAACAAAAAATAATATTTTTCGATCGATTCTCTGTATTCCTCACACAATGTTTAACACGGGCGAGACCTATTTTGTCGCTGCACCTCGTATCTGAAAAACATCTGATATCCAAATGAGCTTGAATGGTTTAGACCTACCATATAAGATATACATCTTTGTTCTAAAATTAAATATGTACAAATGTTTTTCTCGAGTAAAAATAGTCAATATTACTGAGCATTACATGTGTTTGGATTATTAATGCACTGGTGATATTTTTATGATGAAATGATTACCATAATGTGTCTCTCTGATGACAATTTGATACTGCATTTAATCATAACAAATAAATCCCATTTTCGTGTAGCCTATGGGCTTCTCTCATGGCATGCAGAGAACTAAAAGGTGTTTTGTTTTCATATGTTTTATTGTTCTCCATCCGGGACATTTTGGAAGAGAATAACACACGATCTGCCTGTCGTGCTCTGAAGGCAACGCACGATTGCCTATATTGCAATTAAATATCAAAACAACAATATTGTAGGTTATTTGAAACACGAAATACAGTAAGATAATGTTTTTAGAAGTTATGACAAGATGATACCATATATATATTATATATATATTATGGTAGTCCAGAAGACAGAAACTGCGTGGGATTGAATGGGATTTCTGCAGAATGCCAACACCCACTCACCTCTGCAGACAATAGACGCCGTGTAAAAGCACATCCATTCGATTCTTTCTCGCCATCTCAGTCAATCCACTCTTTTGCTGCTATTTCCCACTAACGTTCTTTTGAAAACGAAAATGTTGTAGATTTTCCTTCCATTTAACAAAATAAAGCAGGATAAGATAACCCACCTATAGTGTATGTCGATATCATTGTCCGCTCTATGTACAACATCCATATTCGGAAATGGATTCCTATTATAGAAACGTCCAAGTTGTGTAGTTTCCCCCCATAAATAGCAAGTTGTTGCCGTCTTCCTGGCGGCCACATATGATCTAAGGCAGAGTTAGATGGTTTAAATGTGTTCTTAGGGCAAGGAGCTGTCAGACCTTTTGGCGAGCAAGATTGATAACGTGCAGGCTTTCCAGGCTCTTTGTTTGGAATATAAGCAATAAACAGCCCGGGGTCTACCACTTTTTCAAAGTTCAAGACAGGGAGGAAGACAATATGACATTTTTTTATTATTAACAAAGAATATAGATCTTATTGTTTCACTTCAAAGATTATATGGGAGGTGAATGGGAAGGCATCTATTCAAAGTGCTATACTATAACCAATTGTTAATATATTGTGTAATAGGCCAATTCTTAGGTGTCAGTAATACTGATGACAATAAAGTATTAAATACGGATCTGGTACCATTAAACTTGAACAAAGACCAATAAATGTCTAATTTGAGGTGTAAAACTCGTGCGTAAGCGCGTGGATCACATTCAATGTTATTTTTCTTCAAAATATTGTGTCAGTGGCTACTCTTCCTGTGTCAGTAGGCCTATATACGTCTCTCATCCACATGCATTTTCTATTTCTGATGCAATTCAACGTTGACAGATCTTGATGGTGGATTAAAGAGATTTGAAGCAGCTGCGTCTCCAGAAATATGATGCAAGTTTACAACCACGTGCCACACTGTAATATCTCCATACAATGGGAGTAGGTCACCAAAAACATGCAGACAGGGATTTTATGCATCCCGTGATAGTTCCACATGCAAATAGCACTTTATTCCTAATATATCTGTGCTCAATTAATGGCTTTCCACGAAGGCAACAAATGTATAAATAATAATATTTGTTAAAAGTCTGACATAAGAACAACAAGTAATACGTGAGTGAGTATTAAAGAAAGTCGTCATCTTTAAAGGTATTCCGATTCTTATAGGAAATATCAAGACCTACGTTTAGAATACAAACTTTACAGACTGTGCAAAAATATGTATCTTTCTCTCTCGCTCGCTCTCTCTCTCTCTCTCTCAGAATGAAAAGGAGGGAGACTGCTCTGAATGTCTGCTCGGTTGTGTCTCTGTGTACCACTCTGCAGAGCCACTGGCTTGGTCAGAATTATTTTTCTAATTAACGAGTTAACTTTGATAATGACTTCTTCTTTAGTCGTTACATTGAGACATAAACCCGGGACAATGAGGTGTTGGATCCAAAGGACACACACACGCACGCACACGCACGCACACACACGCACGCACGCACACAAGGGCTCTTCTTAAATGGACTATCCTCCATTCGGGGACAGTACTGTGTGTAAATAAAGCAGACTAGACCCTACCCCCAGAACTAGGCGTTACCTATCCGACTTTCTCCATCAATCACAGAGGACAGTGGCTTCTTTTGATTAAACCCCAAATTGTCATTGGGCAGAGGTAATCATGTGACAAGTAATACGGTCCAATTTCAACGTTGTCTCCATGAAAGCAATATAGTTTAATGGCATCGCTGTCCCCATACGGCCGTAATCAGCAACATTGTTGGAAAAAACCCACTTGTCACGAAATTTCATAATTTTCTCCTCGCCCACAAAATTACGACCGTTGACTTTTCAAAGACAAGAAGAGAGGAGATGAATTACGAATTTGAGCGAGAGAGCGGTTTTATCAATAGTCAGCCGTCGCTTGCTGAGTGCCTGACATCTTTTACCCCTGTCGGTGATGCATTTCAAAGTTCATCAATCAAGAACTCGACGCTTTCACAGTCGACACTGATTCCTCCTCCTTTTGAGCAGACTATTCCCAGCCTCAACCCGGGCAGCCACCCACGCCACAGCCGGTCAAAGCAGAATCTGAATGGAGTCTGTAGCCCTCTGCCAGCCGCATCCCTACCCCCGGAGTACCCTTGGATGAAGGAGAAGAAAGCCTCCAAGAAAAACCACCAGACTACTGCCACAGCTACAACTCCCGACACTGCGCCACTTCACTTCTCTCCCCAAGGTAAGACATGATTGATTAGCCTATCTATTGGCTCTATTATATTTTAATGAAATTACAGTCGGGGTAGGTAGCCCATTAGCCTATCAAAATGCAAAGGTCTGTCTGGTCTCAACATTCTATTTTGGGGGTAATTCTCTCTCATGACTTGTAGAATATCTATTAGCAAAAGTGTAATTATTTGAACATTTTCAGTGGTCAGTGTGCTGCTGACTGGTGATGCAGTGGAAGAATGTTAATGTGTGACAGTAATGAAGAGTGATAGATTACTCTTACAGCAGGCCGACCGACCGGCAGCTGGCATGTTCATTAATCTTCAAGCCAGTCGGCCTGGTCCACGCAGACCCATCATATTCTGCTCCGGGCTCATAAATCGTTTCAGAGCGGTGTCTGTGCTCCCACAAACCATTTGCTGTGCGGCCCAGTAGAACCTCGATGTTTTATTTACCAACTGCCATTTATACATTTATATTCAACCATCAATTGCTTTTTTTGTATTGGTTGAACATTTCAAATGTCTTTCAATGTTTTTCAGGGTCGCCAGAGATTGCAGAGAGTGGTGGCGGGGGATCTCGGAGGCTGAGGACAGCGTACACCAACACCCAGCTATTGGAGTTGGAGAAGGAGTTTCACTTCAACAAGTATCTGTGCAGACCCCGGCGGGTGGAAATAGCTGCTTTACTGAATTTAACTGAGAGGCAGGTGAAAGTCTGGTTCCAGAACCGCAGGATGAAGCACAAGAGACAAACCCACTGCAAGGAGAACCAGAACGGCGAGGGGACATTCACTAGTTTGGAGGACGGGAGAGAGGAGGACTTCGAACAGGCTGGTAACAATGTAGGCCTACCCGCCGGCGCGCTTCTGGAGAGGGAAAGCTGCTCTTTTCACCAGAATACCTTAACTTCACAACAACAGTCTCAGAATGCACACAATCACAATGGAGATTCCCAAAGCTCAACTGCTTCGCCTTTAAACAGCGATGACAAAAATCTGAAACATTTTCCTAACCCGGCACCCACTGTTCCTATATGCGTGTCAACAATAGGCCCGGACTGCGCATCTGGCGGGGACAATGCGCATTCCCCGGCCCTGGACGTCTCTTTGCAGGACGTTTTCTCATCGGATTCCTTCTCTCCAAGTTTGTCAGATTCTATAGATAGTCCAATGTGTTTATCATCTGAAGGTTTCGATTTTTTCTCAGAAACGCTCACAACAATCGACCTGCAACACTTGAGCTACTAACTATTCTAAAAGAGAAAACAACAATTCAAACATCTTAGTTTAGGAAGAGCTTCCTGTCTTCCAAGTTCTTACAAATAACTGGCTTCACTTTATATTTTGATGTAATTGTTTGATTGATTAATACATGGCTCCAATGAGGTAAGTTTGAAAACAATAACTTCATCAGTTGAATAGTTTTTTTTAATATTGCCAATATTATGCCTCCAAATAATGATATACAACATCTTTTCATTTTATTTTTGTATCATTTCCCGGTACAATAATGTTATAGCCTATTTTCTTAGAATAAAATGTTTCTTATTTACGAGAGATATTCATCATCATGTCCTTTACTATTTTCCATTCACTTGAACGTTGATGTTGTTTTCATTACTTAAACAATTTTGTTTTAATTTAGCATACAATGGGTCTGAAAATAATTGTCTCAATATTCTTAGAATATTCTTAGATTTTTAGACATTCTTACAAAAATATTGTTGCAACAAGTGATCTTTTGATGATGAAATCTTTCCTTCAGAATTGAAGGCAAAACTCTTCATCCTGAAATATAGAAAGTGAATTGATTGGTGTTAAATGGACAATAGTGAGCAGATTTGATCATCTCATAAAAGGAAATCACAAATATAAACTACTGAAACGACACTGCGATCATTTCCAAACATAATTTCAGCCCAAAACAGTAACATACTTAAAATACTTCCAATAACAATAGGCTACTTCTAATGAAGTTACAATAAATATTTTCCAACTGTAGCTTGTTTTGCTCTTGAATATTTTTCCTAGAAAGATTGATGATTGAATTAGCCATACGCTATGGACTAGAGCTGTTGAATGAGACATAGATTACATTGTTTCTGAGTCCATAAATCACAGTAGTTTATGATTGAGGACGTCATTAAAGAGATTAATTGCCGTAGTACATGCGCAAATAAAAACAATCTTCCTATTGGGGATACCGGGAGTCCTCCGCCAAAAGCTGTAACTTTGTTGACGTTCTACAATTACATTTTATTGCCTATAAAACTTACATCTTGGGGAGGAGGGGGGAGTATAGCCTACTACTTCACACTACGTAATTCAATCCGCTGTTGAAAGAGATTCATGCTTTTTGCCTCTTTAAATCTTTATTTCTTTATTTTTACAGTATTGAAACTAAACAATTAGTGTCGACTACGTGGTTATTATTTTTCAACTAAACCCAATCTGTTAATTGACTAGGCTATATGTTTGCAATTAACATATTATAATATTACTAAATAGACTGAATAATGTGCACGTGCTGAACGGGTAAATTAAATCTATGGCATTGTTTATTATGATTATATTTAAATATATGGAAACGTATTATGATCACTTGTCAGACTATTTTGGTTGAATATTTTAACACAATTCGTTGATCACAATATGACATGCTGTAATTCTAGCCTCGTCTACCATGTCAATGGTAAATCACTGCTCAGACAGGATGCGCTAAACCTGATAGTTCCTCTACAAATCGGTATAGGTCTAGTGAATAAAATATAAGATAGGGATATCCAATTAAGGGTACACAATACTATTTTCTTTCACAATGATTAGGCCCTGTATCACAACACCAGACGCACTAACAATGGCATAGTGTGCTAGGCTACGCTAGACTCGAGCGTGCTTCTTTCAGTGGGCCTGCGGATAGGGGATACGGTCAGACCACCGCCATTTTCTACAACACCATTGAACGGTCAGCATGCTGTCTGAATCTAGTTATGAGGTGTCTTTCAAACAATAGTATGCAAATAAATTGTTTAAAAAAAATCACATTTACGACAAATTCCGTTCTTTAATGTAGGATTATATTTAACAAATGTGACAGAAAAATGTTTAAGAAAATACATTTGGTCGGGGATGGACTATAAATGTAGCCTAGTAGCCTTCTGCCATACAATCTATAGTAGGTCCTTTTAAACTACATATTCATTATTGAGAGCAAAATCGACAATTATAGTCTATGAAACAGTTTAAATTAAATGATCATCTCTATAAATCTAATCTGAAGAGTGCAACAAATCATGCTCTTGTAGTCTTGTCACAAACATTCACAAAAGGTAGACAAGTAATAACTAAGATTATCTGGCTGATATGACGACACATTTATTGGGTTGAAACCATTGAATCTCACCCAAAAAGGGCATTAATTCCTTTCCCAAATGGCAACCTATTCCCTACACTGTAAAATCGGATAAATTCTGGCTACTCAAACATTTTGAAGAAACAATTACCTAACAATTTAAATAGCTGACGTGAGCAGTACTACCTTCCTATGAGTAATAAAAATGCATGTATTTTGAGTAAAGTATACTTCAATTTAACGCCACCGTTAAGCCACGCCTCCAGGAGAATTTCTCAGTGTGCCTCGCCTTTTCGATTGAATTGTAGTTACCACCCATGACTGTATTTGTTAGTGACAGAGACGTCGTTGTAGAATTCGTTCAATTTCAGTCCAGGGGCATTCACCAAGTGTGTTCTTAGGGGAACATTATCATTTAACCATGACATCTATCAAAAGGCCTAATACAGTGGCCTGAAACTCACAGTTTTACAGGCCACATCAGGCCTGCAAGTAGGGTTGTAAAATTCCCTACATTTTTTTCCAGTAATCTTCCAACCAGGATTTTTGGAAAACCTGGGAAATTCATCAGAATTTTGCATCCCTTACTGTAAAGCACATTATACTGTGTCTTGCAAAGTGAGGTGTAATTCCTATTGAAATCTAGTCAGCATTAGGCTATCCAACAGTTGAAATGTGTATTCACCTGCAACCTACATTCATAATGACTGCCAGGGTTAAGAACAGTGGGAGGAAACCTAAGCCATTTAAACTGGAACAATTTCAGTAAGGGGTGCACAAATCCAATGATTGGACTAGTTTAGAAAACAATTATTTATCTTTGATTTATTAAACGTTATGATACACAATCACTGAATGTACATTCAAACACACATAAAAAATAAAAACAACTTTTCCAAAAAATTCCACCTGCAGTAGAGCATGCTGGTAAAAAATGTAATGTGTTATCATATATCTTACAAATATTTAGTTGGTGTGACTTCTCATTTAGTTGAGTCAGTACCACAGCGATATTTTCAGTAATAATGACTAGTCATTGATTGAGTACAACTTACTAGAAGTATTTCAGGTAAAAATGCCATGAGTTTACAGTGTATCTAGTGCACTACTGTTTTTCTTTTTTTACCAGTGCCCCAATATCTCATGTGATTATTCATAGTTTTGCTCATGTCAACTCCACTGTGATGTACTACTGTACCCCAGTCCTGTCTGTCCACAACTCATGATTAGTTTGTCCACAACACTGAAGGGGGACACAGGTGGTGAACTATCATTATGTGAGTTGTGACAGGAGAGATTTGAAGTTAAATGGTAAAACAATCCTGAGCCTTTTCAAAACACCACCGGAGGAGGTTAATCCCTGTAAACCGAGGAGGCAGTCAGTCACTTTCAAGCTTTGCTTTTGACTTGAAACAAACTGTAAATGTAACACCTCTGAAACCTCAGCCCAATGCCCCTGCAGGGCCAATGAAAGTCAGTCTGAGGAACAATCAACAGAGCTTGGATCAAGACCCAACTCACTTTACCTTCAAGTTGCCCTCATGCCTATGTACCTGCAAAGTAATAACTGTAGTAACAACATTGTAGATGGACCTGGGTTCAAGGAGTATTTGTTTTTCTTTCAAAGTGCTTCTCTGGCTCAATGGAACCAATGGTATAGTCCCAGAAGTGTAAACCTTTCCCATCTGACACTCACTGCCAGTATAGGCTCAAAGTGTTTGAAAAACCCCGAATACTCTATGAACCCAGGGCTGATGTAGGGCTACCTGCAAGCTGTCCGCCAGCTGCCGTAGCCCTGCCATATACTTTTTGTCCTCCATTTTGCATCCAAATTTAATTATTGTCTTTTCACCAAAATGTTGTTGTTGACACATGCAAACCCACACACATACACACACACACACATACATACATACATACATACATACATACATACATACATACATACATACATACATACATACATACATACATACATACATACATACATACATACATACATACATTCCTTCTCTGGTGCCAATCAACCAATGTCAGAAGGTAAAACATTGGTAACTGATCTAATTCAGGACCAGATGAAACCAGATGAAAAACACAGTGAGCAGCGAGTGCAGTGCATTGTGGGAGAGGAGATCCGACACCGTTCAGCTCTCTCCCTGAAGAGGTCAAAGGTCAGGCCACCTCTCATCTCCCTCACCACACAGGACGGAACCCCTGGCAGGTCAGCTGGGGGTCAACAGTGTGGTCCTATCTGCCGCTCAGTTAAAGGTCAACAGGAAAGGAGGAGGTTTGAATATTGGTACATTCTTACATTAAAAAGGATATTGTGAATGGTGAGTAATGAGACTGAGTCCTATTGTTTAGCAGGGCCCGTATTCACAGTATCTCAGAGTAGGAGTGCTGACTTAATCAGATGCCCCTCTCCATTCATTATTTTGGGCTCCTGAGTGGCGCAGCAGTCTAAGGCACTGCATCTCAGTGCTAAATGCGTCACTACAGACCTTGGTTCGATTACAGGCTGTATCACAACCGGCCGTGATTGGGAGTCCCATAGGGCGGTGCACAACTGGTCCAGCGTTGTCCTGGTTAGGGTTTGGCCGGGGTAGCCCGTCATTGTAAATAAGAACTTGTTCTTAACGGACTTACCTAGTTAAATTAAAGTTAAAAAACAAATAGGCCAAACTGATCCTAGGTCAGCTCTCCTGAATACTGGCCCTGGTCTAGTAGGCCTAGTTATATTCATCCAATAAGCACTCCACCTGGGTTTTATGCTTGAGTACATGTTTTCATACTATCATGGAAGGCATGACAGACAGGAGAGGAATTGTATACTCGTCTCCGGATTTAGGCTCTGTCAATCCCAGAGGTCCTGGTAGGGTCACAAAATTCCATGAACTTTCCAAAAAGTTGCCAGGTTTTCCAGAAATCATGGTTGGTAGATTCCCGTAATCAGAAAGGAAAATCCTAAAACCACAATTTCTGGAAAACCTTGGAATTATGGGAAAGTTGCTGGAACTTTGCGACCCTAGAGATCCTGGTGATGTCAGAGGTCAGAGACAGCCACTCTCCCATACCCATCCTGAGTCATACTGCTCCTGAGACAAGAAAAGAAAAGGGGAGGTTTCCTAGGGCTCTGGTCAAAAGTAGTTCACTACATACAGAATAGGGTGGCATTTCAGAAGCAGACAAAAAAGGTGTGGTGACAGCTGGATAGGTTCAGTCATCACTGCCTGTCTCACTATATAAACTGTCTGAAAGCTCTGCCTCACTCAAAGGCCTTTAACAAGAATTGGGTGGCACGGTTTGACACAATGTTATAAACAAACTTCATAGAATGGTGACAATAACCCCTGCTGTGTAGGCTACAGTACAGGAGATGCAGGGGTATATAGGCTGTTGTTTTAGAGACAGACAAGACAGCAGAGGAGGACAGGAGTACTATGCTTCCCTGAACATGTATTGTAGCGTCGTCATCATGCCCCAACTGTCTCCCACATAGGGCAAGTTGAGACGTAACACACACAGGGCACGTTGAGATGTAGCACAAACTCCCGCCTGATTCACAATGGATGACAGACAGTACTGTACATGGAATTGATTGGACAATGCATTTTGATATACCAGGCTTGGACAGGACAGAGATATTAACACCCAGTTGAGTCTGAGATCCCTCATAAAACATGTGGGTTTAGGAACCACGTTTGAGTGCAGTGTCTGGCAGTTGAATGACACTCAACCCTGCCATGGCCCCAAACCTCCCCAACAGACTGACACTGACTGATGATGCCCAGGTCTCTTTCCTAAACACACAAAAGGAGTAGAAGTTGTTTTTTCTTAGAGAGGGCTCTGTGCTTGCATAATAACAGTGTACATTGGCACAAACCAGGCATCCATCCAAGGAATTCTTATCACACCTACACGTGCTTCATCCCAAAATGGCACCCTATTCACTATATAGTGCACTACTTTAGGCCCAAGTCAAAGGACCCATAGGGTCCCAGTAAAAAGTAGTGCACTATATAAGGACTAGGGTGCCATTTGGGAGGGAGATATTATCTATGAAGCTGTAATATGTGGGATTCATTGACGTGTGTTACGATCTGCCACCACAGATCTGTTGTTCAGCAAAACTCAGAGCGGCTCTAGCACCTATGCTCCTGATTGGAAGAGATCAAGTCTGATTCAATAAACTGCCATTTGCTGTCTGTGTTTACTACAAATACCACATTACATTTAAGATCTGAACATAGAAATCATCTGTACGTTAATTATAGGTTGCCTACCATAACTCACATAATTGTTGTTTAAAACTGGCATGACGTAAATAAACCAGAGAGGGAGGCAACTAAATGACACTGAACAAAAATATAAAATGCAACATGGAACAGTTTCTAAGATGTTACTGAGTTACAGTTCATATAAAGGAAATCCAGTCAATTGAAATAAATTCAATGGGCCATAATCTATGGATTTTACATGACTGGGGAAACAGATGTGCATCGGTTGGTCACAGATACCTTAAATAAATAGGTATGGATCAGAAAACCAGTCAGTATCTGGTGTGACCAGCATTTGACTCATGCAGGGCGAAATCTCATTTGCATAGAGTTGTTCAAGCTGTTGATTGTGGCCTGTGGAATGTTGTCCCACTCCTCTTCAATGGCTGTGCGAAGTTGCAGTTGCTGGATGTTGGCAGGATCTGGAACACGCTGTCATACACATTGATCCAGAGCATCACAAACATTTTCAAATGGGTGACATGTCTGGTGAATATGCAGGCCATAGAATAACTGGGACATTTTCTGCTTCCAGGAATTGTGTACAGATCCTTGCGAAATGGGGCCGTGCATTATCATGCTGAAACAAAGTGATGGCGGCGGATGAATGACACGGCAATGGGCCTCGGGATCTTTTCACAGCACCTCTGTGCATTCAAATTGCCATTGATAAAATGCAATTGTTATTCATGGTCCGTGGCTTATCCCTGCCCATACCATAACCCCACCGGCACCATGGGGCACTCGGTTTACAACAAGATCAGCAAGTCACTCGCCCACACAAAGCCATACACGCGGTCTGCCATCTGCCCAGCACAGTTGAAACCAGGAATCATCAGTGAAGAGCACACTTCTCCAGCGTCCCAGTGGCCATCGAAGGTGAGCATTTGCTCACTGAAGTCAGTTAGGACACCGAACTGCAATCAGGTCAAGACCCTGGTGAGGAAGACAAGCATTCAGATTAGCTTCCCTGAGACGGCTTCTGACAGTTTGTGCAGAAATTCTCCGGTTGTGCAAACCCACAGTTTCATCAGCTGTCCAGGTAGCTGGTCTCAGACGATCCCGCAAGGTGAAGGTCCAAGCTGGATGGTGGAGGTCCTAGGTTGGCGTGGATGGATTATCTTGGCAAAGGAGAAATTCCTGGTAATTAACAGGGATGTAAACTAATTTGTGCACAAAACATTTTAGAGAAATAAGCTTTTTGTGCATATTGAACATTTCAGGGGATGGATTTCTTGGTATTTCAGCTCATTTGAAACTTTTAGGGAATGAACATTTCAGGGATCTTTCATTTCAGCTCATGAAACTTGGGAATATGTGATAATTCTCACCCGTCTGTTAATTGAATGATTAGAATATTCCTCCCTGAAACATATAATTGTATGGAATTGATTAGAATGTATAAAATCATAATCAATAAATGTGTAGTCCTCCCTCGTCAGAATTAGGGTAAAACTATGTCTTTATGGTATTTTAAACAGACTGTCTGAGCTTGGTGCCGACCTGACTAGAGATTTGGGAGAGGACGTCTCAAGGACAAGGCCACTATCTCTGTCGGCTGGGTAAGGTGTGCGTAGCAGGACATGTGTGTGCGTAGCAGGACATGTGTGTGCGTAGCAGGACATGTGTGTGCGTATGTTTGTGTGTGCATGTAGGGACATGTGAAGTGCATATGTTTGTGTTCTTGTGCATGTGTGGACCATTTAGTGAGGTCAGTATAAAAGGATCTTGCTTTGTATTCTTGACTTATAATGAAATTGTTCTGTGAATAAACCTTTTTGAACATTTAGCTGGGCCTCCGGCGGTTTCATTCAAACAGGATCTTCTGCAAATTCTGGTTTGATGACCCCTCTAGAGTAATATAATTAAATTGGGTTATGTACCTGGAGAACAGAATTCTCTTATCAACCACGGTTAGAGCGGGACTGAGACGCAGGGACCCTCCACTGTGAGCTATATGGATCACCCAAGGCACAGAACATGCCAGAGGGAGGTCCAGACCCCCTCCAAGGCGGGTGATACATCCGAACCTTCAGGAGGAATGACGGGTTTACACCCCCAGGTCCTGGAAGAAATTGAAAGAGCCCTACTTCCTGGAAGTAATCCCTTGAAAGCCACCTTCATAGAGAGGTGTTTCAGGGAAGCAGACGCCAACGGTTCGAAAGGCGGCTTTGCCAAAGCTGCCAAGACCACATCCAGATCCCAGCTCGCCATTGAGCAGGTCCTAGCTGGACGCAGGCGCCGAACCCCTTCATAAACCTGGAGACCAAGGATGTGGCACCCCACTGGCCTGTCCATCCACCCCACATGGCAGGCAGATATAGCAGCCAAATACCCTCTCAGTGTAGATGCTGCTAAGCCCTCATCCTAGCGAGACTGCAGGTATTCGAGGACATACTGCACCCCGCATGACTCGGGCACAAATTACATTTACATTTAAGTCATTTAGCAGACGCTCTTATCCAGAGCGACTTACAAATTGGATCTCAATACCAGTGTACCAAGAGCAGAACCGCAAGCGCAGCTGGTATGCCGCGGTTGTAGCCGGTGCCCTTGTACGCTGCATGGTGTTCATTATCCTGTAGTCCCAACATGGACCATTGGTGCGAGGCGGTGCAGGTAGGCAAACAGGTCCACCTGCACCCTCTGCTGCATCACCTGGGGGGGGGGATGCCAGGTAAGTGCTCTGCTAGTAGAGACGCTAGACGTCCCTGATCCCAGAGAAGGAGGTCCCGTGCCATAAAATGGAGGCGGTAGGACCTCAGTCCACCCCGATGGTTGATGTAAGCCACCACTGTGGTGTTGTCCATTCTCACCAGGACATGTCTTCCTTTCAGATGTGGAAGGAAAGACTGCAGGGCGAGCAGTACAGCTCGGAGCTCTAGTGTATTGATGTGCCTGCCGCTCTAAGGGGGTAGCCAACAGCCGCTGGCCGACCTGCCCTTGGTCACACCCCCCAGCCGATCTGGGAGGCGTCTGCTGACCAGCTCCTGGTGGCACATCATCAGCATCTCCACCCCACCTGAGAGAAAGGAGCGACAGCTCCACCTCAACAATGCCCAAGGCACTGTGCTGTCACCCACAGCTGGTGGTGACTGGCGCTCCGTGCAGCCGGTGGGAGTTGAACCACCGGTGAAGAGGCAGGAGATGGAGCAGGCCCAGGGGAATCAACAACGAGGCCGATGTCAGCAATCCCAACAGGCGTTGGCAGGTTAGGGCGGATACCACCCGCCCCTGTCGAGAGTGGTCAAGGCAAGATCACCTGAACCCTTCTCGTGGGCAAGTGTGCGGTCATGAGGACTGAGTCCAGTTCCATGCCAATGAAGGCCACCCTCTGGGTGGGCGTCAGACGACTCTTGTTGTTTACAGGAGCATGTCTGACAGGACCTGGGTCCTGGTCGGCCACTTCGGTGACACGAAGGCCCCTGACGGAAGGGGTCCAGCAACTGTAATTGGAGTCGGTACCCCTGAAGCATTGTGGACAACACCCGTGGGGACTCCACACATTCCTCCCACCTTGCCCTTTGAGACCTGGAGATGAGGCCGGCGCCTCCTCTGGCCCCCCGAGCACCTGGGTCCCCCAGGCATGTCCCTATGGCGGTGACGGTTGACAGGTTGTTGCTCCACCACACACTGTGCCCTTCCCTGCAGTCATCCCACAACATGAGGCGATGGGGCAGGAGAGGGACCCCACCGTTGTTTGGCTCAGGTGGGTGGCGATGGTCCGTCTGCCTTGGACCCGGAGCCTGAGGAGGTGGCATGAACGTCTCAGGGTCTCCCGGTCCCTACGAACCGCATCGGTCTGCTCCAGAATGTCATTAACCACTGGGCCAAAAGTCAGCCCTGGGGTGATTGGGAGAGTGGCAAATGTGCTCTGGAGAGCAGCTGGCAGACCGGATCGGACCAGCCAGAGATGGAGCCGGGAGGTAACCACCTGTGCCATGGCCTGTCCGTTGGAGCGGGCCACATCCCTCTGGAGCAGGGAAAGCAGGAGAGACACCTCCATCACTTCCCGGAGGAGCTCCTTTGTGCCCTCCTGCAGCCGGGACAGTAGAGTCTGCAGGTAGGCCTGCAGCATGGCCGCATTGGTAAGGCGGCCAAGAGAGCAATGGGCGCCATATGTGGCTTACAAGTCCTCAAAGACTCCGGGGGGTCCCAACTTCAGTCGCGGGTTCCGCGCTATAATCTCCCGGTCCGGAAGGACCATGGCACAGGCCCAGCTCTCCTGCAAGGCCTCGCAGAACTCAGCAGAGATGGGGACAGATTGAGTGATCACTGTCCACCAGTTTGATGTCCAGTGTAGTGGCTACCCGAGTGAGTAGGCCCCTCATAGCCTCTAGTCGCTGGGGGCAATGAAACCCCACTGCCGGCTTCTGATGGCCTGTCAGGCTCGTAGCGTCAGTGGTGAACAGTGCCAGCACAGTCACCCAGGAACAGCCTATCACTGGACAACAGGGAACAGCTGTCATAGCTTGTAGGAATAGGAACCTGGAGGGATAAATTACCCAGTACCTCTGCAGAAAACTGGGAAGCAACCAGGTAATGGATTTGATTTATGGGTTGTTTTGTTTTTTTATGCCAACTGCAATATTACCTAGCCGGTTTAATATCCAAGCAGAAAACTAAACGGCACCATATTGAGTAACTCTGTTAAGGAACACCAAAGTTTATGTCTCTACATAGTGGAAGCCCACCACAATACTCTTACATTCTGCAAGGGAATGAAGAAAAAAAAACCTGCAGGGTAATTAAAGCAATTCACAACACACACAGAACAAGCCAGTCGGCAATATGTGTAAGGTAAATACAGTCTGTGGCAGTGAGAGCCACCAATATATTAATGGATGCACACTGAGTCATAGCGTAACTCTAACTAAACATAAGCAAGACAAACCACGGGCAGAAGATACAGATCAACCACACGCAGCGAGTAGAGCACTGAAGAGGGTTCTGGCCACGTGGCCAGCTGCTCCAGGCTGCAAACAGCCAGGGAGTATACTTCCACGCAAGCTATTACATTTACCAAGCGAACTTCAGAAAGTTTGTACACCAACCCATACGTACATCCGCCGAGAAAATGAAAGAGAACGTCTGTGTCGCGGCCATGGGGTCTATATATAGGGGCGGACCCCAGCCTTGACACAGGTGTACACCGGAGTAAATGTGTAAATCCTCACTTCGGATGTATCCCTCCGCCGCGGAGTGATACCAATATATTGTAGTGATCCAATATAGTGAAACATAACAACACGTCACATATTGCGTTTATAATTTTGTTCAGTGTGAAAAACGCATTCTATGAAATACTATTGGGCGTGCATGCGTGCAGGTACCGCGCGGGCAGGTTAAACGCGATGGCGGTGCAGGTGCATCAAGAAAGCACGGATACGGTCCGCGGTCTATATTTGAATAGTGTCACTGCACTGTAGCCAGTGGTCATTGTATTTGATTAGTGAATTTATACGGTAACTTCCCTATCTCTCAGCCCACCAGAGCTTCCGTATTAACTGAGTTTCTCAGTCTACCCTGGCTGGATTTTTGACTTTGTAAAGCTATGCGGTCAATTCCGGAGGAGTTAACGACGCTTATTTCAGGTATTTATATGATATATTATTCATCGACGTGTTAGTGTAATGGATTTCTATCCTATCGTTGTCAAACGTAAAGTTTTCCAGAAACATTTTATAACTGTTTTGAAAAAGAGGAAGTAAGTATCTGTCTCACTGCAATATGGATGGTAGAGTTCTTCCCACCATTGAGACGATTGCCACAAACAAACAGGTGCACCATTGAGTTGTAACTAATATGATTCCTTTATTAGTTGGCAGTATTGAAATGAGTAGGCAGGCAACCTATTGTACGCACGTTTGCATCCGAAGTGTTTGGTTATCGCTCCAAAGCAATTATACCGAAACAAAAAAGGACACTATTTTCATGTGTAAAAGTTGGATAAAAATTGACTTTTTTTTGTCATGTGTAAAAGTTAGAAATGTATCCTAAAAACGGGGATTTAAAAAAAAAATATTTAGAGTATAGTTGAGAACTCTATTAAATATTTGGGAATGGGCTGCATGATTCTGGTTGATTATTGTGATCACATGACCTGAAACTTTGATGCCTTCACATTTCTTTCCCTTTTAAGATCTTGAAGATTTCCTCTTCGATGGTCTGAAAGGAGAGAATTTGAGTAAGAAGGCAAAGGAGAAAAGAGAAGCCTTCATAAAGCGGATCAAAGAGGTCAAATCTGGGTATGTTTAGACTGCAGCAGGACCTATCATAAATACTTTGTGCTTTTGCAACAGCTCCTTAGTTAAATAATATAACTCTGTCTATAGCTGTTTTGCAGTTGTACAATGTGTACAACTATGTGTACTACATAATTTCCTTCTTCCTTCTTGTGTCTTACAGATACCCTCAAGAGTTCAACGAGAATCGTATGTTTTTACTCAGTGTGCTTGATGTTGATGTGTTAAAAAAAGGCACCTTACTCCGGGTGGGTATAATTTGTGGAACGTTCCAACAGAAATATGTTCCAAAAACTTTAAGTACAAGGTTGCCAACAAACAATGGATACAAAGTAACATGATCAATTCACCGAGCTAACTAGCTGCCGAATAGGCATCAACTCACCACGTAGCTAACTAGCAGCCGAATAGGCATCAACTCACCACGTAGCCAACTAGCTGCCGAATAGGCATCAACTCACCACGTAGCCAACTAGCAGCCGAATAGGCATCAACTCACCACGTAGCTAACTAGCTGCCGAATAGGCATCAACTCACCACGTAGCTAACTAGCTGCCGAATAGGCATCAACTCACCACGTAGCTAACTAGCTGCCGAATAGGCATCAACTCACCACGTAGCCAACTAGCTGCCGAATAGGCATCAACTCACCACGTAGCCAACTAGCAGCCGAATAGGCATCAACTCACCACGTAGCCAACTAGCTGCCGAATAGGCATCAACTCACCACGTAGCCAACTAGCTGCCGAATAGGCATCAACTCACCACGTCAACTCAGCCAACTAGCAGCCGAATAGGCATCAACTCACCACGTAGCCAACTAGCTGCCGAATAGGCATCAACTCACCACGTAGCCAACTAGCTGCCGAATAGGCATCAACTCACCACGTAGCCAACTAGCTGCCGAATAGGCATCAACTCACCACGTAGCCAACTAGCTGCCGAATAGGCATCAACTCACCACGTAGCCAACTAGCTGCCGAATAGGCATCAACTCACCACGTAGCCAACTAGCTGCCGAATAGGCATCAACTCACCACGTAGCCAACTAGCTGCCGAATAGGCATCAACTCACCACGTAGCCAACTAGCTGCCGAATAGGCATCAACTCACCACGTAGCCAACTAGCTGCCGAATAGGCATCAACTCACCACGTAGCTAACTAGCTGCCGAATAGGCATCAACTCACCACGTAGCCAACTAGCTGCCGAATAGGCATCAACTCACCACGTAGCTTATTCTTAATGTTTGTCCATAGGCTACCAGAGTGAGGACAGACAGTTTTCGGGAATAAACGTGGTGAAATAGCCCATTCCCTACCCGGTATCTTATTCTGCCTCTATACAACTTTGTATGTGTTGTTTTTTTGGCCACTTTGATATTTATGAAGGTTTTGGAGCGGATTCCAGTTGGAATGTTCCACAGATTATACCCCCCCCCCCTATGGGCCCTGGTCAAATGTAGTGCTCTATATTTTAATTGTATTTATGTAACCATTATTTAACTAGGCAAGTAAGTTAAGAAGAAATTCTTATTTACAATGACGGCCTACCAGAAGGCAAAAGGCCTCCTGCAGGGACGGGGGCTGGGATTAAAAATGTCAAATAAATAAGATATACATACATCACGACGAGAGACAACACAACACAACACGACATAAAGAGAGACCTAAGACAACAACATAGCAAGGCAGCAATTACTTGACAACACAGCATGGTAGCAACACAACATAACAACAATATGGTAGCAACACAGCATGGTAGCAACATAACAACAACATGGTAGCAACACAACATGGTAGCAACACAACAACAACAACAACATGGTAGCAACATGACAACAACATGGTAGCAACACAGCATGGTAGCAACACAACATGGTAGCAGCACAAAACATGTTACAAATATTAGCATTAAGGGCAAGAAGGTAGAGACAATAATACATCACACAAAGCAGCCACAACTGTCAGTAATAGTGTCCATGATTGAGTCTTTGAATAAAGAGATTGAGATAAAAGTGAGTGTTTGTAGAGAATAGATGTCCATTTGGGATGTGCATGGGTCTTACTCTAATACATCAACTACTACCGTTTTGAACCAGGAGATGCAGAGGACTCGGAAGAGGATGAAGTGGAGGACAGCAACAATGATGGAGGGTCACTGCATTCAGAACGCACAGATAAGGAGGATGAGACCTGTGAAGGTACGTCACAAACACTTGGGTTTATACCAGGGTCAGCACAAGGGCTTTAGACCATGGTCAGCACAAGGGCTTTAGACCATGGTCAGCACAGGGCGTAGACCAGGGTCAGCACGAGGGCGTAGACCAGGGTCAGCACGAGGGCGTTTAGACCAGGGTCAGCACGAGGCTTTAGACCAGGGTCAGCACGAGGGCTTTAGACCAGGGTCAGCACGAGGGCTTTAGACCAGGGTCAGCACGAGGGCTTTAGACCAGGGTCAGCACGAGGGCTTTAGACCAGGGTCAGCACGAGGGCTTTAGACCAGGGTCAGCACGAGGGCTTTAGACCAGGGTCAGCACGAGGGCTTTAGACCAGGGTCAGCACGAGGGCTTTAGACCAGGGTCAGCACGAGGGCTTTAGACCAGGGTCAGCACGAGGGCTTTAGACCAGGGTCAGCACGAGGGCTTTAGACCAGGGTCAGCACGAGGGCTTTAGACCAGGGTCAGCACGAGGGCTTTAGACCATGGTCAGCACGAGGGCTTTAGACCATAATGTCAGCACGAGGGCTTTAGACCAGGGTCAGCACAAGGGCTTTAGACCAGGGTGGTCAGCTCAGTTGGTAGGAGCATGGGAGGGTCGCATTCAGAACGCAGGGTAGTGGGTTGAGACCTGGGACCACCCATACGTAGAATGTACGTCACAGCACACATGACTGTAAGTCAGCTTTGGATAAAAGCGTCTGATAAATGGCTTTAGACCAGGGTCATTACGAGGGCTTTAGACCAGGGTCAGCACGAGGGCTTTAGACCAGGGTCAGCACGAGGGCTTTAGACCAGGGTCAGCACGAGGGCTTTAGACCAGAGTTGGATTAAAATAATTAAAATTGGAATTCATGCTTCTCTGTAAGAAAACAATTGGAATGAGCTAGAATTTCAGTTTATATGCTGAATTGAAATGGAATGGACCCAGACTCTGATACAATCTACAAACGTACATACATACATACTGTACCAGTCAAAAGTTTGAACACAGCTACTCATTCAAGGGTTTTTCTTTATTTTTACTATTTTCTACATTACAAAATAATAGTGAAGACATGAAACTATGAAATAACACACATAGAATCATGTAGTGACCAAAAAGTGTTAAACAAATCAAAATATATTTGAGATTCTTCAAAGTAGCCACCCTTTGCCTTGATTACAGCTTTGCACACCCTTGGCATTATCTCAACCAGCTTCACCTGGAATGCTTTTCCAACAAACTTGGTGGAGTTCACACACATGCTGAGCACTTGTTGAAATGCATTCCAGGTGACTAGAAGCTGGTTGAGACATTCTAGACATTTCTGTGCTTCCAACTTTGTAGCAACAGTTGGGGAGACCCTTTCCTGTTTCAGCATGACAATGCCCCCATGCACAAAGTGAGGTCCATACAGAAATGGTTTGTCGAGATCTGTGTGGAAGAACTTGGCTGGCCTGCACAGAGCCCTGACCTCAAACCCATCGAACACCTTTGGGATTAATTGGAACACCGACTGCGAGCCAGGCCTAATTCTTCAACATCAGTGTCCGACCTCACTAATGTTCTTGTGGCTGAATGGAAGCAAGTCCCTGCAGCAATGTTCCAACATCTAGTGGTAAGCCTTCCCAGAAGAGTGGAGGCTGGTATAGCAGTCAAAGTGGGGCCAACTCCATATTAATGCCATGTTTTTGGAAAGAGATGTTTGATGAGCAGGTGTCTACATACTTTTGTCCATGTAGTGTTTGTGGTTATCTCTCTCTCTCTCACCAAGTCTGTGTGTGAGCGAGAGAGAAAGCTGAAGTGAAGGAAATTGTGAGACCATTGACATTCCAGTTGTAACTTGGCAACTGACTTGGAAGCTATTTGAAGGGCACAGCTGTGGGTTGGCCCCTCATGACAGAGAGAAGCATAGTTTATTACTCACATCCTGGAACCTCGCAGAGTGGCAGTCGAGAGGTTTACAGTTACTACTTTACATTTCTACTACAGTCCAAGAAAAGGCATGCAGTAGTATACAGTAGTCTACAGTATACAGTAGTCTTTCTCCCATAACAGTAACCTACACAGCGTTTTGTGTATTTGCTTTTGGTTAATAGAGTATCAAGATAAACGTTGTGAAAGGCTAAGGGGTCTGGGTTTTATTGGCCTTTAAACAGCTGCCAGTTTTATGGCCCCTCTTTCACTCGGAGCAACTTTGACACAGAGAGTTGAACATTTGCATTGAAGTTGCACTAGTTGGCTGCAAAATATTGTTCTCTTCTGCACTAAAAGATGCTTAACTTCTATATCGACCCAACTGATGACAAACCAAATAAGCAAAGATGTGTGTTACCCTCTTTTTGGACATTGTACGGGTGCATTTTCACTGAGATTCATTGGAGTCGGGGACTGTGTAGTAGGTCTTCTTGGTTTTCGGGAGCAAGAAAAGACAAAGCAAAACTGTACTATTTCCTGTTTTTCCTAAGTAACAGTTGTCCAATCAGCTTAGCCATAGTCATTGATCTAAATGATGAGAACGTAAAGAAGGTTGCTATAGAAGGCTGATAGACTTGCATCGTTGTCTCTCTGCCTATAGGTGCTCAGCAGTCTCTAGCCGTGGCAGCTCAGGACCTCCAGTCTGTCTTCAAGGCCGGACACCTGGAGAAACGCAGGAAGGGTGGGGTTCTTCCATTGACATGCATATATTAAAATATATACACATATATTGTTTATATACGACATTGGTGTCTTTACTAACATACACAACACACACTCTGGGACTTTTGGGGAAACAACACTGTTTATATATGACATTGGTGTCTTTACTAACATACACAACACACACTCTGGGACTTTTGGGGAAACAACACTGTTTATATATGACATTGGTGTCTTTACTAACATACACGACACACACTCTGGGACTTTTGGGGAAACAACACTGTTTATATATGACATTGGTGTCTTTACTAACATACACAACACACACTCTGGGACTTTTGGGGAAACAACACTGTTTATATATGACATTGGTGTCTTTACTAACATACACGACACACACTCTGGGACTTTTGGGGAAACAACACTGTTTATATATGACATTGGTGTCTTTACTAACATACACGACACACACTCTGGGACTTTTGGGGAAACAACACTGTTTATATATGACATTGGTGTCTTTACTAACATACACGACACACACTCTGGGACTTTTGGGGAAACAACACTGTTTATATATGACATTGTTGTCTTTACTAACATACACGACACACACTCTGGGACTTTTGGGGAAACAACACTGTTTATATACGACATTGGTGTCTTTACTAACATACACAATACACACTCTGGGACTTTTGGGGAAACAACACTGTTTATATACGACATTGGTGTCTTTACTAACATACACAATACACACTCTGGGACTTTTGGGGAAACAACACTGTTTATGAGTCTCCAGATTCTGGATTGTATGACTATGTTGATGGTGAAGTTCCCATTGTCTTCCACAGATCACAGCTTCTTTGGCACAGAGTGGCAGAAGAGATGGTGCGCTTTGAGCAACCAGACATTCTACTACTACGGCAGTGAGAAAGGTATTCAACCAGACATTCTACTACTATGGTAGTGAGAAAGGTATTCAACCAGACATTCTACTACTACGGCAGTGAGAAAGGTATTCAACCAGACATTCTACTACTACGGCAGTGAGAAAGGTATTCAACCAGACATTCTACTACTACGGTAGTGAGAAAGGTATTCAACCAGACATTCTACTACTACGGTAGTGAGAAAGGTATTCAACCAGACATTCTACTACTACGGTAGTGAGAAAGGTATTCAACCAGACGTTCTACTACTATGGTAGTGAGAAAGGTATTCAACCAGACATTCTACTACTACGGCAGTGAGAAAGGTATTCAACCAGACATTCTACTACTACGGTAGTGAGAAAGGTATTCAACCAGACATTCTACTACTACGGTAGTGAGAAAGGTATTCAACCAGACATTCTACTACTACGGTAGTGAGAAAGGTATTCAACCAGACATTCTACTACTACGGTAGTGAGAAAGGTATTCAACCAGACATTCTACTACTACGGTAGTGAGAAAGGTATTCAACCAGACATTCTACTACTACGGTAGTGAGAAAGGTATTCAACCAGACATTCTACTACTACGGTAGTGAGAAAGGTATTCAACCAGACATTCTACTACTACGGTAGTGAGAAAGGTACTCAACCAGACATTCTACTACTACGGTAGTGAGAAAGGTATTCAACCAGACATTCTACTACTACGGTAGTGAGAAAGGTATTCAACCAGACATTCTACTACTACGGTAGTGAGAAAGGTACTCAACCAGACATTCTACTACTACGGTAGTGAGAAATGTACTCAACCAGACATTCTACTACTACGGTAGTGAGAAAGGTACTCAACATTCATGACTTCCCAGACCACTGTAGTTTGAGGTGTTTGGGAATGTATATTTGATCTTTTCATAGTTTTAAATTTTTATTGAATATATATAATTTCTAGCCAAGCAGTGATGTTACTGTAGTAATCATGACTTGTTGTTGTAGTTGTTTCTCTCTCTCTCTCCTCTGACAGACAAGCAGCAGAAGGGCGAGTTTGCAATTGATGGCTACAGTGTCAAGATGAATAACACCCTGCGAAAAGATTCCAAGAAAGATTGCTGCTTTGAAATTTCTTCCTCTGACAAGCGAGTATATCAGGTGAGAGAGCTCGTCTCTGGATGACACTTAGGGGCATACCATACGCTAATCATTGCAGTCTGTCCATGTAACATTTCTGAAACCACTATAGGACGGTTTCCCGGACACCGATTCACCCGAGTCCTGGAGACCTGGAGAATATATAGAATCTCATTGAAATAGATTTTTAGTCCAAGACTAAGATGTATCTGTCTGGTATACCGTCCCTTTAAACCTGGATCATAGTCCAAAACGTGGACACGTCCACACAGCAGTGTTCTACAATATTGGACCTTTGGCTTTCATACTTGTTGAGTTCTCTGCTCAGCTCAAGCAATTTCTCCAACTGTCAACACATTGAAATGAACAGGAGTCACGTTGGTTGGGGATTGTGGAGAGGTGTTCAGGCAGTACGTTCCCCTGTTCCCCTGCAGATGGTCTCAGAGCCACGGAGCTTTGTCCCAATGGGACGCCGGACTACCTCGTGTCTGTGAACTATGATTTACATCTTAAAGGGAAAATCCATTCAAACTATATTTTACATTTTTGTATTAGTCCTCTGTTGATACAGTCCCAAAATGTTTTGCATGTCAGCAGTGATTTTTTCAAAAGATTGGACTTTCAAGAAGCAAAGTGCCACTGACCACAACATAATGATGATGCAAAACACACACATTTAGAGTTTTGGTAAAGTATTTCTCACATACATATGCAGGTTTCTTAGCTAGTTTTTTCCTTCCTTGAGGAAAGTTTAGCTAATGTATAAATACAGGGCTATTTGTTTATGTTAATTAATTTAGGGGCAACTACTTACTGTCGTTTTCTTCTCTGTCTCTCTGACCGTCTCTGTCTCTCTGTCTCTCTCTCTGTCTCTCTCTCTGTCTCTGTCTCTGTCTCTCTCTCTGTCTCTCTCTCTCTCTCTCTCTCTCTCTGTGTCTCTCTCTCTCTCTCTCTCTCTCTCTCTCTCTCTCTCTCTCTCTCTCCACTCTGTCTCTCACACTCTGTCTCTCTGTCTCTCCGTCTCTCTCTCTCTGCTCTCTCAGTTCTGTGCGTCATCTCAGAAAGAGGCAGAGGAATGGGTGGAGCAGATAGATTTTGTGTTGAGAGGTTTGTAATACTCACCATCAGACCTCATATTTTATCCAATGCACTTTTCATGTCAAGTATTTTATGAATATTTTAATAGTAACAAGTATAGACTAATTCCCTTATTTAATCCGAGGCTGTGTGTGTGTGGGTGGCTGTGTGTGTTTGCAGACATGTCAGGGGTCATTCCATTGGACGAGGAGGATCAAGAGACATACGATGACATTGGCGCTGTCGAGGCGGCGCCTATTGACGATGACATCTACGAAGAACTCCCAGGTCTGCCATTTCTCTCTCTCACACACACACACACACACACACACACACACACACACACACACACACACACACACACACACACACACACTGTGTACTCTGTCAGAGAATGTAACCAAGAATCCTGTTCCTCTAGAGGACTGTTTGAATGGATGCTTCCTGATTGACACATCCTCTATGCTCTGGCTCTGTCATGTTATTACTACTATCCGTATTATGGGATAGATGGGGGAGGAGACCCAAATGGTACCCTTTTCCCTTTCTAGTGCACTACTCTTGACCAGAGGCCAATGGACCTGAATGAAAAAGTAGTGGCTCATAAAGGGAATAGCAGGCCATTTGGGACTCAGGCAGGGTGGTGCAATGTTGACGGTACATTTCTCCTCTCTCTGCTCGCTCTCGTTAACATAAACACATAGCTGTGAATTAATTGAGGTGTACATACTAACTACTGTTTACTTCTCTCTATCACTCACTCACACACACAACCGTTCAAAAGTGTGGGGTCACTTAGAATTGTCCTGTTTTTGAAAGAAAATGTAAAAATATTGTCCATTAAAATAACATCAAATTGACCAGCAATACAGTGTAGACATTAATGTTGTAAATTACTATTGTACCCGGAAACAAATTATAAAAGAAAAAATCTAAAAAGAGAATATGGTACAGAGGCCCATTATCAGCAACCATCACTCCTGTGTTCCAATGGCATTGCCACCAGTCTCAATGTCAACAGTGAAGAGGCGACTCCGGGATGCTGGCCTTCTAGGCAGAGTTCCTCTGTCCAGTGTCTGTGTTCTTTTGCCCACCTTAATCTTTTCTTTCTATTGGCCAGTCTGAGATATGGATTTTTCTTTGCAACTCTGCCTAGAAGGCCAGCATCCCAGAGTCGCCTCTTCACTGTTGACGTTGAGACCGGTGTTTTGTGGGTACTATTTAATGAAGCTGCCAGTTGAGGACTTGTGAGGTGTCTGTTTCTCAAACGAGGCACTCTAATGTATTTGTCCTCTTGCTCTGTTGTGCACCGGGTCTCCCACTCCTCTTTCTGTTCTGGTTAGGGCCAGTTTGTGCTGCTCTGTGAAAGGAGTAGTACACAGCGTTGTACGAGATCTTCAGTTTCCTGGCAATTTCTCGCATGGAATAGCCTTCATTTTCAGAACAAGAATAGACTGATGAGTTTCAGAAGAAAGTTCTTTGTTTCTGGCCATTTTGTGCCTGTAATCGAACCCACAAATGCTGATGCTCCAGATACTCAACTAGTCTAAAGAAGGCCAGTTGTATTGCTTGTTTAATCAGAACAACTGTTTTCAGCTGTGCTAACATAATTGCAAAAGGGTTTTCTAATGATCAATTAGCCTTCTGAAATGATAAACTTGGATTAGCTAACACAATGTGCCATTGGAACACAGGAGTGATGGTTGCTGATAATGGGCCTCTGTACGCCTATGTAGATATTCCATAAAAATTCAGCCGTTTCCAGCTACAATAGTCATTTAATAATTTACAACATTAACAAGGTCTACCCTGTATTTCTGATCAATATGATGTTATTTTAATGGGAAAAAAACAAGGACATTTCTAAGTGATGCCAAACTTTTGAGTGTGTGTGTGTGTGTACATGTCTGTGTGTGTGCACTATAAAGGGAATTGGGTGTCATTTGGGACACAACCTTGTTCTTGTGTTGTGTAACTTCTATGTTACAAGCATGTTAAACAACAGGTGTGGCTGACTAGCTGGGACTTTACATCCCTCACATTATTCAGATCCACACACCCTCTCTCTGTCCTGGGGCCATTTACATCCCTCACGTGTTCCAGATTCTGACCCTCTTTCTGTCCTGGGGCCATTTACATCCCTCACGTTAACCAGACCCACATCTGACCCTCTCTCTGACCTGGGGCCATTTACATCCCTCACGTTATCCAGACCCAGACCCTCTCTCTGACTGGGGCCATTTACATCCCTCACGTTATCCAGACCCACATCTGACCCTCTTTCTGTCCTGGGGCCATTTACATCCCTCACGTTATCCAGACCCACATCTGACCCTCTCTCTGACCTGGGGCCATTTACATCCCTCACGTTGTTCAGACCCACATCTGACCCTCTCTCTGTCTGGGGCCATTTACATCCCTCACGTTATCCAGACCCACATCTGACCCTCTCTCTGTCCTGGGGCCATTTACATCCCTCACGTTATCCAGACCCACATCTGACCCTCTCTCTGTCCTGGGGCCATTTACATCCCTCACGTTATCCAGACCCACATCTGACCCTCTCTCTGTCTGGGGCCATTTACATCCCTCACGTTATCCAGACCCACATCTGACCCTCTCTCTGTCTGGGGCCATTTACATCCCTCACGTTATCCAGACCCACATCTGACCCTCTCTCTGTCTGGGGCCATTTACATCCCTCACGTTATCCAGACCCACATCTGACCCTCTCTCTGTCTGGGGCCATTTACATCCCTCACGTTATCCAGACCCACATCTGACCCTCTCTCTGTCCTGGGGCCATTTACATCCCTCACGTTATCCAGACCCACATCTGACCCTCTCTCTGTCCTGGGGCCATTTACATCCCTCACGTTATCCAGACCCACATCTGACCCTCTCTCTGTCCTGGGGCCATTTACATCCCTCACGTTATCCAGACCCACATCTGACCCTCTCTCTGTCCTGGGGCCATTTACATCCCTCACGTTATCCAGACCCACATCTGACCCTCTCTCTGTCCTGGGGCCATTTACATCCCTCACGTTATCCAGACCCACATCTGACCCTCTCTCTGTCCTGGGGCCATTTACATCCCTCACGTTATCCAGACCCACATCTGAACCTCTCTCTCTGTCTGGGGCCATTTACATCCCTCACGTTATCAGACCCACATCTGACCCTCTCTCTGTCTGGGGCCATTTACATCCCTCACGTTATCAGACTCACATCTGACCCTCTCTCTGTCCTGGGGCCATTTACATTCTACAGACCCAACCTGACCCTCATCTGTCCTGGGGCCATTTACATCCCTCACGTTATCCAGACCCACATCTGAACCTCTCTCTGTCTGGGGCCATTTACATCCCTCACGTTATCCAGACCCACATCTGACCCTCTCTCTGTCTGGGGCCATTTACATCCCTCACGTTGTTCAGTACATTTCATAGGGGACCCACATCTGACCCTCTCTCTGTCCTGGGGCCATTTACATCCCTCACGTTATCAGACCCACATCTATGACCCTCTCTCTTGTCTGGGGCCATTTACATCCCTCAAATTATCCAGCTGCACATCTGACCCTCTCTCTGTCCTGAGGGCCATTTACATGGTTCAGACCCACACCTGACCCTCTCTCTGTCCTGGGGCCATTTACATCCCTCACGTTATCCAGACCCACATCTGACACCTCTCTCTGTCCTGGGGCCATTTACATCCCTCAAGTTGTTCAGAACCACATCTGACCCTCTCACTGAACCTGGGGCCATTTACATGTTATCCAGACCCACATCTGACCTCTTGTTCTGTCAGATGGCCATTTTACATCCCTCACGTTATCCAGACCCACATCTGAGACTCTGTCTGGGGCCATTTACATCCCTCACGTTATCCAGACCCACATCTGAACCTCTCTCTGTCTGGGGCCATTTACATCCATCGAGTTATCCAGACCCACATCTGACCCTCTCTCTGTCCTGGGGCCATTTACATCCCTCACGTTATCCAGACCCACAGACCCTCTCTGTCCTGGGGCCATTTACACCCTCAGTTCCAGACCCACATCTGACCCTCTCTCTGTCCTGGGGCCATTTACATCCCTCAGTTATCCAGACCCACATCTGACCCTCTCTCTGTCCTGGGGCCATTTAGTCCCTCACGTTATCCAGACCCACATCTGAACCTCTCTGTCTGGGGCCATTTACATCCCTCACGTTATCAGACCCACATCTGACCCTCTCTCTGTCTGGGGCCATTTACATCCCTCACGTTATCCAGACTCATATCTGACCCTTCTCTGTCCTGGGGCCATTTACATCTCTCGGTTGTTCAGACCCACACCTGACCCTTGTTCTGTCCTGGGGCCATTTACATCCCTCACGTTATCCAGACCCACATCTGACCCTCTCTCTGTCCTGGGGCCATTTACATCCCTCACGTTATCCAGACCCACATCTGAACCTCTCTCTGTCTGGGGCCATTTACATCCCTCACGTTATCCAGACCCACATCTGACCCTCTCTCTGTCTGGGGCCATTTACATCCCTCACGTTATCCAGACCATATCTGACCCTCTCTCTGTCCTGGGGCCATTTACATCTCTCGTTTGTTCAGACCCACACCTGACCCTCTCTCTGTCTGGGGCCATTTACATCCCTCACGTTATCCAGACCCACATCTGACCCTCTCTCTGTCTGGGGCCATTTACATCCCTCACGTTGTCACATCAGACCCACATCTGACCCTCTCTGTCCTGGGGCCATTTACATCCCTCACGTTATCCAGACCCACATCTGACCCTCTCTCTGTCTGGGGCCATTTACATCCCTCACGTTATCCAGACTCACATCTGACCCTCTCTCTGTCCTGGGGCCATTTACATCCCTCAGACCCCCATCCAACCCTCTCTCTGTCCTGGGGCCATTTACATCCCTCACGTTATCCAGACCCACATCTGACCCTCTCTCTGTCCTGGGGCCATTTACATCCCTCACGTTGTTCAGAACCACATCTGACCCTCTCTCTGTCCTGGGGCCATTTACATCCCTCACAGACCCACATCTGACCCTCTCTCTGTCTGGGGCCATTTACAGTCTCAGAGTAGAAGTGCTGATCTGGGATCAAGTCCCCCATGTTCATGTGATGTCATTCATTAGGATTTATCTCTCTCTTTATCTTTCCCAACAGAGGAGGACATGTCCTCTCCTCCCTTGCCCACACCTCCAAAGCCCAAGGTGGAACCACCCACGCCACACAGCAAACCCACCCCACCCACTACAGCTGCAGGTAAGTGGAGAGAGAGACCTGCCTGCACCCGCCTCTCATCCTTTAACCTCACCAAACACAGACTTCAGAGTGGTTCAGATCTTTGCAGATGCCAGTTTAGAGAGAAGGCCTTCTGAGACACTGTGAAAGGGAAGTCGTGATGACATGGACAGGAAGTGAAAAAGCAACTCTGAGGCATTTCACACTGTTCTTGAAATAAACACATTTCAGTTAGATCCTACTAGTTCCGCATTTAACCACATGCCTTTGCATAACGTCAGTACAAACAAACTGGAAGCTACGTTTAACCACTCACACAAGAAATGTTCTGAGTGTTGTGTTACCATGTATACAAGCTATAGAGGCTCAATCCCCTGTACATTTCATAGGGGAAAACGGAGACGTTTAGTTTATTCATTAGATCATATAAAAAAACAAGCCCACATAAATCTTGAAAATCCATACATGCACATTAGTAAAATCCTGGAGGAGAACACCGAGTCTGGGACTTATTTCCATTGTGGTCCTCCTGAGATAAGATGGCTGGGCAACATCCAACAGGTTGAACACCATATGGCAGGAAGATAAAACACAGAAGAAGAACATCTATGTTATCATTGCAGTTGCATCATAATGTACCGTCAAATGTAATTTTTCCAGCTGCCCAGAGAGGACCTGGTCTTTATGAGCGGAGGCAACACATTCTGCTCTGAGGCTCCAGTATACCACAGAGTCTCTTTCCCAGCATTACGCCTGAACCTTTATAAGCACACATCAGCAACACCTGATCTGGTCCTGTGATTGTGTGCATCTCTAACATGGGGAAAGTTATCAGTCAGATATCTGGGCACAGAACATAGAGGAGGAGAGGGCGACAGGGAGGGAGAGATGACTAGTCTATTGTTCTGTCAGAGGAAGACCTCTTGTTAGCTCTCTACCACATCAGAGAGGGCGACAGGGAGGGAGAGTTGACTAGTCTATTGTTCTGTCAGAGGAAGACCTCTTGTTAGCTCTCTACCACATCAGAGAGGGCGACAGGGAGGGAGAGTTGACTAGTCTATTGTTCTGTCAGAGGAAGACCTCTTGTTAGCTCTCTACCACATCAGAGAGGGCGACAGGGAGGGAGAGATGACTAGTCTATTGTTCTGTCAGAGGAAGACCTCTTGTTAGCTCTCTACCACATCAGAGAGGGCGACAGGGAGGGAGAGTTGACTAGTCTATTGTTCTGTCAGAGGAAGACCTCTTGTTAGCTCTCTACCACATCAGAGAGGGCGACAGGGAGGGAGAGTTGACTAGTCTATTGTTCTGTCAGAGGAAGACCTCTTGTTAGCTCTCTACCACATCAGAGAGGGCGACAGGGAGGGAGAGTTGACTAGTCTATTGTTCTGTCAGAGGAAGACCTCTTGTTAGCTCTCTACCACATCAGAGAGGGCGACAGGGAGGGAGAGTTGACTAGTCTATTGTTCTGTCAGAGGAAGACCTCTTGTTAGCTCTCTACCACATCAGAGAGGGCGACAGGGAGGGAGAGATGACTAGTCTATTGTTCTGTCAGAGGAAGACCTCTTGTTAGCTCTCTACCACCTGAGTAGGTTACACACCATGACATCACAATAACCACCCATGTACTGTAGAGACTGGGGGACATTTCGATTGATCCATCTCTCCTATAATCTCTCTCTGTCTATCTAGTGAATAAGATCACAGACTACCAGAACTACTATCAGGGGATATGGGACTGTACAGGAGATCAACCAGATGAACTGTCCTTCAGACGGGGAGACGCCATCTACATCCTCAGCAAGGTCGGTCTGGGCTGTAGGAAGCAACCCTCCTCATCCTCACTCTCACCTCCAGACAGGGATCATCAGCAGTCCTTAGAGGTTTAGGATGATCTCCTTTTCACAGGCTTACGGCTGCTGGACGCGGGTCCTGCTGGACGCGGGTCCTGCTGGACGCGGGTCCTGCTGGACGCGGGTCCTGCTGGACGCGGGTCCTGCTGGACGCGGGTCCTGCTGGACGCGGGTCCTGCTGGACGCGGGTCCTGCTCGACGCGGGTCCTGCTCGTTGTGAAGAGCTATATACACACATGATGCACTTATTCAATCACAATGGCTTGACATGTTCCATGACATAGCAAATAGTTTGCAAAAAATCCTAAATTAAGAGTTAAAACATGTTATATTACCTAGTTATCTTCTCCTTCTCCTTATGCCAAGTGTTACTAGATTCTGTGGTATTTCTAAAGGTCTCTATGAATGGCTGCACCAGACCAGACAGACCACCTAAAGTGGTCAGTTATTGCTGGACCCTCTGAGGAGTAGACATTTCATATGACAGGGGCTGGCCCGTAGCCTGTAGCCTGTAGCCCGTAGCCTGTAGCCCGTAGCCCGTAGCCCGAACGGCAGGCTGAGGTGGGCCTGGGTCTGGGCCCTCTCTCTGTTTGTGTCCCAAATGTCACCTTACTACCTACATGTGCACTACGTTTGACCAGGACCCATAGGACACTACTGATCCATAGGGCTTTGGTGACAAGCAGTGTACTATGTAGGGAATAAGGTGCCTTAAAGGATGCAGCCTCTCTCTCCTCTCTGTGTGATGGGGATTAGTTGTGTCACAATGGAAAGGTTTTTAGTGTTGTTGGCTAGGTGTCCCTCTCACCAAGCCAGGCATGGCCTTAATGGGGATGTGTGTTCTCAGGAAATGGCAAGTCCTCCACTCCATTCAGACCAGGTGAGGACGTGTGGTGGGAACCCAATTTCCGAGGCTTGTCAGCTAGCGAGGTGTAGGAGGGTGTTAGTATGCCAGGTGTGGGGAATTAAAGAGCGATTGTGTGGAGTGGCCTAAAATATGAATCCATTAATGGATTAAACATTGTTGATGTGTAATCAGCCATTTAAATCATCTCTCCAATATGTTGTAATTGAAGGCTGCGTAACCCACTACATAGTTTGTACCTCCCATCATCCATTCACTTTCTTAGTGATTTAATGACGGATGTATTTGCGGAGCGTCACTGGCCAAAATAATGAAACTTTGCAGTGTTTCACATCAGTCTCTTATTGTGGTGAATACAATGCAGTAGTCAATGAGGAAGGTCCTCCTGTGTTCAGACTGCTGGAAGAAATATATACAGTTTCTACTGAGACTCAATGAAAGTGCTGTTTTTATGATCAAGCCTGCCATCTAGTGGTTGATATAAGAACTGTCAGCTTCAGTTTCTGAAAACGACTGACCGCCTTTCTTTACCAACCGTGCAGTTTATTACTGTGTAATGATTTATTATCTATTCATCCATGTTATCATTCTATGGCCAAAGTGTTTAATCCTACCTGAAAGGGTGAATGATCAGAGATGCTGTGCAATGCCAATGTGCAGAGTAAACAAACATGTCAACAGCCCACATCCGGTTTCTCTTCCTGTATCGAAGAGAAGCAGGAATCACGTTGTCCTTTCATTGGGTTATAGTGTGCAGACTGAAAGAGCCTTCAGTTGACCTGGAACCTTGGTGTTGGGGGTTGTGGTCTGCAGGGAGGGAATGACCATAAAACCTGTCTGGACGCTCACACAGACCAGCTGCACCAGGAGGAGGAGGAAGGGCTGCACACACACACACACACACACTCACTATCTAGAGACCAGGAATAGCCTGGGCGAACAGTGCCCCCCCAGCTGCCAGACCCCCCAGAGTGTTAGACGGTGTTGTATCAGGCTATCTAACCTAAAGTAGCCTGCTGCACAATGTGTGTGTGTGTGTACTTGTTTGTGTGCTCATATATTGTCACAGTGTGGGGTCTGTGCTCCCTCCTTCCTCATAAGTCCCATATACCTCCAGTGTATTAGTGAGGCCCAGCTTCCAGCCCCCAACACTCAGTCAGGCAGCCATGACTTACCTAGCAGCAGACAACACTGGGCTGGTGTGACACCACACTGACACCACACTGAGGTGTGGCTGACTTCTACAACAGACACAGGAAGCTCACACACACAGAAGCCTGTATCACTCCCAGGGGGCTTGGGACCAAATGTCAATTCCATCATGTCACACATTAACAAGACGATTGTGACATTCACATAATGGCATAAACACTGATGTGTTTCAGTGTGTAGTTAATTAGATGAGGTAATTGGCTTCAGCTCTCTGCTGGCATCGTCTTCTGGATCAGGACAGTTTTTCCTCTTATGTGGCTTTAGCTCTGGTCCCGGGTGTTACACATGCTGGCATAGCTCTGGTCCAGGGCGTTACATATGGCTGGCATAGCTCTGGCCCAGGGCGTTACATATGGCTGGCATAGCTCTGGCCCAGGGCGTTACATATGGCTGGCATAGCTCTGGTCCAGGCCGTTACATATGGCTGGCATAGCTCTGGCCCAGGGCGTTACATATGGCTGGCATAGCTTTGGCCCAGGTCGTTACATATGGCTGGTGTAACCTGGGCCAGAGCTACACCCGCCATATGTAACACCCTGGACCAGAGCTACACCTGCCATATGTAACACCCTGGACCAGAGCTACACCTGCCATATGTAACACCCCGGACCAGAGCTACACCTGCCATATGTAACACCCCGGACCAGAGCTACACCCGCCATATGTAACACCCTGGACCAGAGCTACACCTGCCATATGTAACACCCTGGACCAGAGCTACCGCTGGACCAGCGCTTAACATGCATGCCCTTCATCATGTGGCATTATGTGAGCACCATATGTAACACCCCGGACCAGAGCTCCACATGCCATATGTAACACCCTGGACCAGAGCTACACCTGCCATATGTAACACCCTGGACCAGAGCTACACCAACCATATGTAACAACCTGGGCCAGAGCTGTTACATATGGTTGGTGTAGTCTGGTCCAGGGTGTCTGTTTTCTACATATGGCTCTCTCCTCTGGCTCTCTGTTTTGTAGCTCTGTTTTCTCTCTCTCCTCTCGCTCTCTGTTTTCTCTCTCCTCTCGCTCTCTGTTTTCTCTCTCCTCTCGCTCTCTGTTTTCTCTCTCCTCTCGCTCTCTGTTTTCTCTACTTCACTCTGTTCTCTCCTCTATCAGGAGTACCAGAACTATGGTTGGTGGATCGGGGAGATGAAGGGGTCTGTTGGCATCGTTCCTAAAGAGTACCTCATGGAGTTGTACGCCATTTAAAGGCCTGAGTAGGTATTAGATCATGCAACTCAGTCATGGGTGAAATAACTGTTGGATTGTTCCAGCAACACTAATGTGTAGTGTTTTTGTGTTCTGTTTCAGGGCATCTAAATCCAATCATCTTCCATGTGAGATGCATGGAAACAGACCATATCTGAAAAGGACACTGAACTAAGCAGCAAAGCCAACTGTCTGTAGCAAAATGAAAAATATCAGATGCATGTTGTGTCCATCTTGATCTCGCTAAGCGCTTTAAGGGGTTGTCTCGGCAGATTGAGTTCAGTAAACTGCTTTGGTTTCATTTATTATCGCCGCATTTCACCTTTTGATACAGAGTCTTTGTATTGTGAACTGTCTAGAATGAATCGCTTATGGAGTCTTTGTATTGTGAACTGTCTAGAATGAATCGCTTATGGAGTCTTTGTATTGTGAACTGTCTAGAATGAATCGCTTATGGAGTCTTTGTATTGTGAACTGTCTAGAATGAATCGCTTATGGAGTCTTTGTATTGTGAACTGTCTAGAATGAATCGCTTATGGAGTCTTTGTATTGTGAACTGTCTAGAATGAATCGCTTATGGAGTCTTTGTATTGTGAACTGTCTAGAATGAATCGCTTATGGAGTCTTTGTATTGTGAACTGTCTAGAATGAATCGCTTATGGAGTCTTTGTATTGTGAACTGTCTGGAATGAATCGCTTATGGAGTCTTTGTATTGTGAACTGTCTAGATGGAGTCTTTGTATTGTGAACTGTCTAGAATGAATCGCTTATGGAGTCTTTGTATTGTGAACTGTCTAGAATGAATCGCTTATGGAGTCTTTGTATTGTGAACTGTCTAGAATGAATCGCTTATGGAGTCTTTGGCTGAGAAATACATGTGTATATTAGAGGTTAGGCATATTTCATAAATACTTGATACTGCTCCTGGTTGTTCGTTTGTTTTGTTTGCATGCCATTCCACGCAGAGTTGGATCACATTGCCTCTACTAGACACTTATCTCAGGTCAGTTTTCCATTTACCCCCTTATGACCCGCTGAGGATTGGGTGATAGCAAGCTGATCCAAGGTCAGTACTTGGGGGGCTCTTCTACCCAGTGTATTCTGCTGTGCAGTATGAAAAACCAACCACCAGGTGGCATCAGAGTCCCTGTCTGGTCTGCAGTAATTCCAACAGCTCAACTGGTCCAGCTTTTCCCCACTGATGATGTCAGAACCTGTGTTCTTTCACAGAGACGACCATGGAATTAGAACTCACTGCAATATCATCTCTATGGGCTACACTCTGGCATGCATTTGATGTGGGTGGTATTGTTATTTATATAGATATAGTTATAAAAGTGGGCTTGCCCGTAAGATAAACAGTATTTAAAAAAAAAAAAAAAAAAAAAAAAAAAAGCCATTTAGCAGATGCTTTTATCCAAAGCGATTTACAGTCATGTGTGCATACATTCTACGTATGGGTGGTCCCGGGGATCGAACCCACTACCCTGGCGTTACAAGCGCCATGCTCTACAAACTGAGCTACAGAAGGACATTCATTCATTCATTACATTCATTTAATTGATTTAGAGAGAAAAAATCATCTGGTTTCCCAGATTGAAATTAAGATCAACCCTGGACTAAAAAGCATGTTCCATGAAATAGCGTTTCAGTCTTTGATTAGGATTTACTCTGAGAAACCAGTCCTAGGATTCCCTTGGTTCATTTAGGCTGCGTTTATACAGGCAGACAAATTCTGATCTTTTGACAAAAATTTATTTTTTTACCAATCGGATCAGATATTTCGCCAATAATTGGGCAAAACAATCTGAATTGGACTGCCTGTGTAAACCCACTCTTAGTCTTTTCACACACTGGTAAATGGTCTGTATTTTCTGAAGATGTGTAAGAGGTGGGATAATTAATTTCCCGATGAGTCAAGTTGGCCTGCTTTAGGCTACTGGACCATATCATTAAGGAACAGCCTCGCTACGCTGCTGCTGATTCGGAGAAATGTCTGTGCCTGTTGAAGTGAATAGACTTAATTAAAAATCTCAGTCTCAAATAACACCCTATTCCCCTACTCTACATAGTGTACTACCCATAGGGCTCTGGTGGTCAAAAACAGTGCACTATATGGGTATTAGGGTGCCATTTGGGACGTAGAAGGTCTGTGCTTGTTGAAATGAGAAGGCTTGATTAAAAAGATGAGAGATCTGAGTGAACCTGGACTGTATAAAGTTAGGAGAGAAACAACATGGGAGGAAGAGGGAGACAAAGCGGCCATGGAAGTTCTGTGTTGCTTTTATAATACCTGAGAGACTGGGACCCTGCAGAGGAGCCCTGTGTGGCAGATGGGCAGTCCTGCTGTGTGCCTGATTGAAATGGCGAGGACGACCCACTGTCAGCAGTGGGGGTAATGGCCCTCTGAGGGGCTGTTTGGCAGACAGGATCTGGGCTCTGACCTCCGGGCCTGAGTCTGTGTTGAGGAAGGCATATTATTCTGTCTGCATCTCAATAGTCTACAGTGGCTTTCTCTTCCTCTCTCTCTCTCTCTCTCTCTCTCTCTCTCTCTCTCTCTCTCTCTCTCTCTCTCTCTCTCTCTCTCTCTCTCTCTCTCTCTCTCTCCTCTCCTCTCTCTCTCCTCTCCTCTCTCTCTCTCTTCTTACCCTCTCTCTCTCTCTCTCTCTCTCTCTCTCTCTCTCTCTCTCTCTCTCTCACTTCTCCCGCTGCCCACCTCTTTGCTCCCTCTGTTCTCTCCACTCACTATTTCATTCTCTATTTCTTTCTCTCCCTATGTCTCTCTTCTTATCCTCTCTCGCACTCTCCTTTCTCTCTCTCTTCTTTCTCTCTCTCTTCTTACTCTCTTTCTCTCTCTCTCTTTCTAATATAATATAATAATATATGCCATTTAGCAGACGCTTTTATCCAAAGCGACTTACAGTCATGTGTGCATACATTCTACGTATGGGTGGTCCTGGGAATCAAACCCACTACCCTGGCGTTACAAGCGCCATGCTCTACCAACTGTGCTATTTCTCTCTATCTCTTCTCTCTCTCCCTCTCTCTCTCCCTCTCTCTCTCCTCTCTCTCTTTCTCTTCTTTCTCTCTCTCCCTCTCTCTCCTCTCTCTCTCTTCTCTCTCTCTTCTCTCTTCCTCTCTTCTTACTCTCTCTCTCTCTCTTCTCTCTCTTCTCTCTCTCTCTCTCTCTCTTCTCTCTCTCTCTCTCTCTCTCTTACTCTCCTCTCTCCTCTCTCTCTCTCTTCTTACTCTCTCTCTCTCTTCTTACTCTCTCTCTCTCCCCCTCTTCTTACTCTCTCTCTCTCTCTCTCTCTCTCCTCTCTTCTCCCACTGCCCACCTCTTTGCTCCCTCTGTTCTCTCCACTCACTATTTCATCCTTTATCTCTTTATTTCTTTCTCTCTTTCTCTGTTTCTCTCCACCCCTCTGTCTCTCCTTACCAGTAAAGTGTCTGTGTTTTGTTCTGTTCAACTGAGTGATGTAGCAGCAGTCCACTGCCTGTCCTCTGGGTGACATTCAAGCCAAACATAAATCCAGATCTTTACGGCACCGCGGGGCGATAAAGCCCACAGCTAATTGGAGATGTCATGAATTACCATAATTAGTTATCGAATATATTACAGTGAATATGGAGAGAGGAAGGAGAAGAGGGAGGAGTGGTTATACTGCTCTGCAACAGACAGGGAGTTACAAGAGAGATAATGCAGCTAAATGTTCCAGAATGTTCCACACATTCTGAGGCTCCCACTTAGAACGCATGTCCAGTACATCGCCTCACTTCCTTCTAAGTAGTATGCTAGTATGGATACTGGAGCAGAGCCAAGGCTTCTTGTCCCAAAAGGCACCATTTGCTCTATATATTTTAGTGCACTATTGTAGTGCACTACTTTTGACTTTAGCCCTATGGGTAGTGCACTATATAGTGAATAGGTTGCCATTGGAACAGAGCCACGAGGGGACTAGGAGCTCTGCTGTGGAGCTGGTGTTTTCACACGTCTCATTTGTAAATGAGAGGGAACATTTGAAGCGGACCATTCTGCAGTCATAAGAGAGCCATCAGATCAGTGGCACTGAGCTGACATCACATCCAGGCAGCATCACATGGGTTGTATGATGGAGCGGTGGTATTCTCTGCTTGGTTTTCCACATTTCCTGACATTTCAGGCATATCATAATAACAACAATTTCCAGGTCATCTCCTCATCTGTGAACCCCTGGCTTTCCCCCCATAGGACACCAAAGCTGATTTAGGATCATTGTTTGTCTTTTAGGTCACAATGAACACCATTAGATGGCCAGGATGGACCTGATCCTAGATCAGCACTCCTACTCTGAGAGGTTTGCCACATAGACCTCTCTAAAATGCAGTAGACAGGGATATGGGGTTAGGCTGCCAAATGCAAGTTAAGCTAAATATTGCCTCTCCCTTTAATGGCGCTAATAAAGTATTTTGTTAATGGACGTGGACTTCACACACACCTCAGCTTTGGACAGCCATAGGCCCAGAATATACAGGCTCTTTTATCACAATGTAGCAAGATATAATGTTTCATAGATAAATGCCACCTTGATATTAATCTTCAAGAGCACTAAAAAGCACTAATGATTCCAGAATATCACTAATTAATACTTGCAACCATAAAATGAAAGTTTTACCAGCCGAATATACAGTTTGAGTCACTGAGGAATGACGGGGAGAGAGAGAGAAGACGAAACAGAAGAAAAACAAAGCTTGGAGAATTCCTTCATCTGTCTTTGGCAAGACACCATTTCAGAGAGGATTCTGGAAGCATCCTGGTGTTAACCCTTGTATCACAAACAATATCCTCCTTGGCCTCCGAGACACGTTTCAGTTTGAAAAATGTGGGTAACTTTCCCAAGAATCCCCAGGTTTTCCAGACATCCTGGGTGAAGGATTCTAAATGTCCTATTTATTCCGTGTTGATTCAGGGAATCTTCTCAACTTAGATTTCTGGAAAACCTGTGAATTTGTAGAACGTTAGCAGAATTGTACAACCCTACACTGGTTCCACCCAGAGAGCCACTGTCCCACAATGAATCCCTCTATTGGGAAGCCCTTCATGTTCCCTGTCTACCTGATGTACCTGTGGTTGGGGAGAGACGTGATCTACACCACAGTGGAGAGGTGCTGAAGTCTTCATAAAGCAGCCAGGTCCTTCCTCTTCTCCTCTGCTCTGGTTATTCAGTCATAGATCAGTGCCTGGTGTCATTGAGGCTTTCTGTCGGGGAAACAGTGTTATTTATGTGCTGCTATCCCCAGGCAGGGCAGGCTTACTGGGGGAAATGGCCCTCTGTCAGGGAAACACAGTGTTATTTATGTGCTGCTATCCCCAGGCAGGGCAGGCTTACTGGGGGAAATGGCCCTCTGTCAGGGAAACACAGTGTTATTTATGTGCTGCTATCCCCAGGCAGGGCAGGCTTACTGGGGGAAATGGCCCTCTGTCAGGGAAACACAGTGTTATTTATGTGCTGCTATCCCCAGGCAGGGCAGGCTTACTGGGGGAAATGGCCCTCTGTCAGGGAAACACAGTGTTATTTATGTGCTGCTATCCCCAGGCAGGACAGGCTTACTGGGGGAAATGGCCCTCTGTCAGGGAAACACAGTGTTATTTATGTGCTGCTATCCCCAGGCAGGGCAGGCTTACTGGGGGAAATGGCCCTCTGTCAGGGAAACACAGTGTTATTTATGTGCTGCTATCCCCAGGCAGGGCAGGCTTACTGGGGGAAATGGCCCTCTGTCAGGGAAACACAGTGTTATTTATGTGCTGCTATCCCCAGGCAGGGCAGGCTTACTGGGGGAAATGGCCCTCTGTCAGGGAAACACAGTGTTATTTATGTGCTGCTATCCCCAGGCAGGACAGGCTTACTGGGGGAAATGGCCCTCTGTCAGGGAAACACAGTGTTATTTATGTGCTGCTATCCCCAGGCAGGGCAGGCTTACTGGGGGAAATGGCCCTCTGTCAGGGAAACACAGTGTTATTTATGTGCTGCTATCCCCAGGCAGGGCAGGCTTACTGGGGGAAATGGCCCTCTGTCAGGGAAACACAGTGTTATTTATGTGCTGCTATCCCCAGGCAGGGCAGGCTTACTGGGGGAAATGGCCCTCTGTCAGGGAAACACAGTGTTATTTATGTGCTGCTATCCCCAGGCAGGACAGGCTTACTGGGGGAAATGGCCCTCTGTCAGGGAAACACAGTGTTATTTATGTGCTGCTATCCCCAGGGCAGGCTTACTGGGGGAAATGGCCCTCTGTCAGGGAAACACAGTGTTATTTATGTGCTGCTATCCCCAGGCAGGGCAGGCTTACTGGGGGAAATGGCCCTCTGTCAGGGAAACACAGTGTTATTTATGTGCTGCTATCCCCAGGCAGGGCAGGCTTACTGGGGGAAATGGCCCTCTGTCAGGAAACACAGTGTTATTTATGTGCTGCTATCCCCAGGCAGGGCAGGCTTACTGGGGGAAATGGCCCTCTGTCAGGGAAACACAGTGTTATTTATGTGCTGCTATCCCCAGGCAGGGCAGGCTTACTGGGGGAAATGGCCCTCTGTCAGGGAAACACAGTGTTATTTATGTGCTGCTATCCCCAGGCAGGGCAGGCTTACTGGGGGAAATGGCCCTCTGTCAGGGAAACACAGTGTTATTTATGTGCTGCTATCCCCAGGCAGGACAGGCTTACTGGGGGAAATGGCCCTCTGTCAGGGAAACACAGTGTTATTTATGTGCTGCTATCCCCAGGCAGGGCAGGCTTACTGGGGGAAATGGCCCTCTGTCAGGGAAACACAGTGTTATTTATGTGCTGCTATCCCCAGGCAGGGCAGGCTTACTGGGGGAAATGGCCCTCTGTCAGGGAAACACAGTGTTATTTATGTGCTGCTATCCCCAGGCAGGGCAGGCTTACTGGGGGAAATGGCCCTCTGTCAGGGAAACACAGTGTTATTTATGTGCTGCTATCCCCAGGCAGGGCAGGCTTACTGGGGGAAATGGCCCTCTGTCAGGGAAACACAGTGTTATTTATGTGCTGCTATCCCCAGGCAGGGCAGGCTTACTGGGGGAAATGGCCCTCTGTCAGGGAAACACAGTGTTATTTATGTGCTGCTATCCCCAGGCAGGACAGGCTTACTGGGGGAAATGGCCCTCTGTCAGGGAAACACAGTGTTATTTATGTGCTGCTATCCCCAGGCAGGGCAGGCTTACTGGGGGAAATGGCCCTCTGTCAGGGAAACACAGTGTTATTTATGTGCTGCTATCCCCAGGCAGGGCAGGCTTACTGGGGGAAATGGCCCTCTGTCAGGGAAACACAGTGTTATTTATGTGCTGCTATCCCCAGGCAGGGCAGGCTTACTGGGGGAAATGGCCCTCTGTCAGGGAAACACAGTGTTATTTATGTGCTGATATCCCCAGGCAGGGCAGGCTTACTGGGGGAAATGGCCCTCTGTCAGGGAAACACAGTGTTATTTATGTGCTGCTATCCCCAGGCAGGACAGGCTTACTGGGGGAAATGGCCCTCTGTCAGGGAAACACAGTGTTATTTATGTGCTGCTATCCCCAGGCAGGGCAGGCTTACTGGGGGAAATGGCCCTCTGTCAGGGAAACACAGTGTTATTTATGTGCTGCTATCCCCAGGCAGGGCAGGCTTACTGGGGGAAATGGCCCTCTGTCGGGGAAACACAGTGTTATTTATGTGCTGCTATCCCCAGGCAGGGCAGGCTTACTGGGGGAAATGGCCCTCTGTCAGGGAAACACAGTGTTATTTATGTGCTGCTATCCCCAGGCAGGGCAGGCTTACTGGGGGAAATGGCCCTCTGTCAGGGAAACACAGTGTTATTTATGTGCTGCTATCCCCAGGCAGGACAGGCTTACTGGGGGAAATGGCCCTCTGTCAGGGAAACACAGTGTTATTTATGTGCTGCTATCCCCAGGCAGGGCAGGCTTACTGGGGGAAATGGCCCTCTGTCAGGGAAACACAGTGTTATTTATGTGCTGCTATCCCCAGGCAGGGCAGGCTTACTGGGGGAAATGGCCCTCTGTCAGGGAAACACAGTGTTATTTATGTGCTGCTATCCCCAGGCAGGGCAGGCTTACTGGGGGAAATGGCCCTCTGTCAGGGAAACACAGTGTTATTTATGTGCTGCTATCCCCAGGCAGGGCAGGCTTACTGGGGGAAATGGCCCTCTGTCAGGGAAACACAGTGTTATTTATGTGCTGCTATCCCCAGGCAGGACAGGCTTACTGGGGGAAATGGCCCTCTGTCAGGGAAACACAGTGTTATTTATGTGCTGCTATCCCCAGGCAGGACAGGCTTACTGGGGGAAATGGCCCTCTGTCAGGGAAACACAGTGTTATTTATGTGCTGCTATCCCCAGGCAGGGCAGGCTTACTGGGGGAAATGGCCCTCTGTCAGGGAAACACAGTGTTATTTATGTGCTGCTATCCCCAGGCAGGGCAGGCTTACTGGGGGAAATGGCCCTCTGTCAGGGAAACACAGTGTTATTTATGTGCTGCTATCCCCAGGCAGGACAGGCTTACTGGGGGAAATGGCCCTCTGTCAGGGAAACACAGTGTTATTTATGTGCTGCTATCCCCAGGCAGGGCAGGCTTACTGGGGAAATGGCCCTCTGTCAGGGAAACACAGTGTTATTTATGTGCTGCTATCCCCAGGCAGGGCAGGCTTACTGGGGGAAATGGCCCTCTGTCAGGGAAACACAGTGTTATTTATGTGCTGCTATCCCCAGGCAGGGCAGGCTTACTGGGGAAATGGCCCTCTGTCAGGGAAACACAGTGTTATTTATGTGCTGCTATCCCCAGGCAGGGCAGGCTTACTGGGGGAAATGGCCCTCTGTCAGGGGAAACACAGTGTTATTTATGTGCTGCTATCCCCAGGCAGGACAGGCTTACTGGGGGAAATGGCCCTCTGTCAGGGAAACACAGTGTTATTTATGTGCTGCTATCCCCAGGCAGGACAGGCTTACTGGGGGAAATGGCCCTCTGTCAGGGAAACACAGTGTTATTTATGTGCTGCTATCCCCAGGCAGGACAGGCTTACTGGGGGAAATGGCCCTCTGTCAGGGAAACACAGTGTTATTTATGTGCTGCTATCCCCAGGCAGGACAGGCTTACTGGGGGAAATGGCCCTCTGTCAGGGAAACACAGTGTTATTTATGTGCTGCTATCCCCAGGCAGGGCAGGCTTACTGGGGGAAATGGCCCTCTGTCAGGGAAACACAGTGTTATTTATGTGCTGCTATCCCCAGGCAGGGCAGGCTTACTGGGGGAAATGGCCCTCTGTCAGGGAAACACAGTGTTATTTATGTGCTGCTATCCCCAGGCAGGACAGGCTTACTGGGGGAAATGGCCCTCTGTCAGCTTTCCATTAAAGCTTCTCCCGTATATACCCACGTTGAAACCTTTAAATCTGGACATAGACATTTTATAAAATGGAAGTCTGTGTTAATTGAGGTCAACTTCCCCAGATGCAGCTCAGGAGGAAGACAAATGGGGCACATCCCAAATTACATCCTATTCCCTATATAATGCACTGCTTTTAACCAGGGGCCATACAGAGAAGTAGTGCATTATATAGGGAGTAGGGTCTCATTTGGGGCGCCGCCTACCTCTGCTGGCTGCTGAGTTGTCCAGAAGACGACTTGGTGAATGTACAGTATAGTTTCATATTAGTGACAGTATGTTTTGATTTGAAACCCAAAATGGACGCCTAGTTGCTATGGTACCTCTGGAGTAGGCCTACATTAGCTGTCTGATGAACACACGGTCCACTACATTGGAAATGTTGTCATAGACTGATCCACTTTGTGATGTCACTTCTACACAGATGACTTTACTACATAAAGACACAGTCTATTTGTCAGGAGGAGAAAGTCAACATAAACTCCTAGAGATGTAGAGAGATTTCTCTCCTGTTCTGCCCAATGGATGTGAATACAGTGCTGTGAGTCAGTGGTACAGTACCATCTGCAGGGCCAGGTGGGGTGTGTGTGTGTGTGTGTGTGTGTGTGTGTGTGTGTGTGTGTGTGTGTGTGTGTGTGTGTGTGTGTGTGTGTGTGTGTGTGTGTGTGTGTGTGTGTGTGTGTGTGTGTGTGTGTGTGTGTGTGTGTGTGTGTGTGTGAGTGAGATGGGTGGTGTTGGTAGTGGCAGGGTAGTAAATCCTCAGCTATTCTCCGAGGCTCGCTGGCGCTGAAAGAGCAGAGGGGTCGTTTGTTTCCACGAGGCCGCACCCACCGCTCCCTGGTGCTATCAGCGTTCACTCGAGCCCGTGCTAATTGGCTGCTGACTGGGAGGGAGCTGCAGGCGGCATCTAGGGAGGAGGTCGTATATCACAGGGAGGAGGGGAAAGGGGGTAGACACATTGAGTTGGATAGAGGGCACAATTAACGTCACAGAAGAAGGCCATTGCAAAGATAGGAGATGAGCTCTCTAGTACATCTCTATGGGGAGATGGACTGGTTGAAATAATACCAAATGGAATGTTGCACCGACTCAATGATGATCCCTGCATTCAGTCTGGTTCAACCATGCTAGTCTTGCACCGCACACCCTGTAAAATACCCCTGTGTCCTGATCCCATCTCCACTCACCCCTGTGTCCTGATCCCATCTCCACTCACCCCTGTGTCCTGATCCCATCTCCACTCACCCCTGTGTCCTGATCCCATCTCCACTCACCCCTGTGTCCTGATCCCATCTCCACTCACCCCTGTGTCCTGATCCCATCTCCACTCACCCCTGTGCCCTGATCCCATCTCCACTCACCCCTGTGTCCTGATCCCATCTCCACTCACCCCTGTGTCCTGATCCCATCTCCACTCACCCCTGTGTCCTGATCCCATCTCCACTCACCCCTGTGTCCTGATCCCATCTCCACTCACCCCTGTGTCCTGATCCCATCTCCACTCACCCCTGTGTCCTGATCCCATCTCCACTCACCCCTGTGTCCTGATCCCATCTCCACTCACCCCTGTGTCCTGATCCCATCTCCACTCACCCCTGTGTCCTGATCCCATCTCCACTCACCCCTGTGTCCTGATCCCATCTCCACTCACCCCTGTGTCCTGATCCCATCTCCACTCACCCCTGTGTCCTGATCCCATCTCCATTCACCCATGTGTCCTGATCCCTTCTCCACTCACCCCTGTGTCCTGATCCCATCTCCACTCACCCCTGTGTCCTGATCCCATCTACACTCACCCCTGTGCCCTGATCCCATCTCCACTCACCACCGTGTCCTGATCCCATCTCCACTCACCCCTGTGTCCTGATCCCATCTCCACTCACCCCTGTGTCCTGATCCCATCTCCACTCACCCCTGTGTCCTGATCCCATCTCCACTCACCCCTGTGTCCTGATCCCATCTCCACTCACCCCTGTGCCCTGATCCCATCTCCACTCACCCCTGTGCCCAAGATCTGGGCTCTCTCCCCTTCCCCTGTCTCTCTATCTCTCTCTCTCTCTCTCTCTCTCTCTCTCTCTCTCTCTCTCTCTCTCTCTCTCTCTCTCTCTCTCTCCTCTCCCCCCTCAGCCAGTGATCCAGTCAGCCAGTCAGTCAGCCAGTGATCCAGTCAGCCAGTCAGCCAGTAAGCCAGCCAGTCAGTCAGTTAGCCAGTGATCCAGTCAGCCAGTGATCCAGTGATGCAGTTAGCCAGTGATCCAGTCAGCCAGTGATCCAGTTAGCCAGTGATCCAGTGATACAGTTAGCCAGTGATCCAGTCAGCCAGTGATCCAGTTAGCCAGTGATCCAGTCAGCCAGTGATCCAGTCAGTCAGTGATCCAGTTACCCAGTGATCCAGTCAGCCAGTGATCCAGTCAGCCAGTGATCCAGTCAGTGATCCAGTCAGCCAGTGATACAGTGATCCAGTCAGCCATTGAACCAGTCAGTGATCCAGTCAGCCAGTGATCCAGTCAGTGATCCAGTCAGCCAGTGATCCAGTTAGTGATCCAGTCAGCCAGTGATCCAGTTAGTGATCCAGTCAGCCAGTGATCCAGTCAGTCAATGATCCAGTCAGCCAGCGATCCAGTCAGCCAGTGATCCAGTCAGTGATCCAGTCAGCTAGTGATCCAGTCAGTGATCCAGTCAGCCAGTGATCCAGTCAGTGATCCAGTCAGCCAGTGATCCAGTGATCTAGTCAGCCATTGAACCAGTCAGTGATCCAGTCAGCCAGTGATCCAGTCAGTGATCCAGTCAGCCAGTGATCCAGTTAGTGATCCAGTCAGCCAGTGATCCAGTTAGTGATCCAGTCAGCCAGTAATCCAGTCAGTGATCCAGTCAGCCAGTGATGCAGCCAGTGATCCAGTCAGTGATCCAGTCAGCCAGTGATCCAGTCAGTCAGTGATCCAGTCAGCCAGTGATCCAGTCAGTCACTGATCCAGTCAGCCAGTGATCCAGTCAGTCACTGATCCAGTCAGCCAGTGATCCAGTCAGTCACTGATCCAGTCAGTCACTGATCCAGTCAGCCAGTGATCCAGTCAGCCAGTGATCCAGTCAGCCAGTGATCCAGTCAGTCACTGATCCAGTCAGTCACTGATCCAGTCAGCCAGTGATCCAGTCAGTCACTGATCCAGTCAGCCAGTGATCCAGTCAGCCAGTGATCCAGTCAGCCAGTGATCCAGTCAGTCAGTGATCCAGTTACCCAGTGATCCAGTCAGCCAGTGATCCAGTCAGCCATTGAACCAGTCAGTGATCCAGTCAGCCAGTGATCCAGTTAGTGATCCAGTCAGCCAGTGATCCAGTTAGTGATCCAGTCAGTCACTGATCCAGTCAGCCAGTGAGCCAGTCAGTCACTGATCCAGTCAGTCACTGATCCAGTCAGCCAGTGATCCAGTCAGCCAGTGATCCAGTCAGTGATCCAGTCAGCCAGTGATCCAGTCAGTGATCCAGTCAGCCAGTGATCCAGTCAGTCACTGATCCAGTCAGCCAGTGATCCAGTCAGCCAGTGATCCAGTCAGTCTGTATGGTGGTAATATGACAACTGCCTGCTAATTTTGAACTCCTGTTTACTATTGGTTCTTCTATTAGAGTGAGTTCAACCTCCTGTTTCATAAACCCCTGGACCCAAACTGTTACAGACCTATATCCATCCTGCCCTGCCTATCTAAGGTCTTCGAAAGCCAAGTCAACAAACAGGTCACTGACCATCTCGAATCCCACCGTACCTTCTCCGCTGTGCAATCTGGTTTCCGAGCCGGTCACGGGTGCACCTCAGCCACGCTCAAGGTACTAAACGATATCATAACCGCATTCGATAAAAGACAGTACTGTGCAGCCGTCTTCATCGACCTTGCCAAGGCTTTCGACTCTGTCAATCACCATATTCTTATCGGCAGACTCAGTAGCCTCGGTTTTTCGGATGACTGCCTTGCCTGGTTCACCAATTACTTTGCAGACAGAGTTCAGTGTGTCAAATCGGAGGGCATGCTGTCCGGTCCTCTGGCAGTCTCTATGGGGGTGCCACAGGGTTCAATCCTCGGGCCGACTCTTTTCTCTGTATATATCAATGATGTTGCTTTTGCTGCGGGCGATTCCCTGATCCACCTCTACGCAGACGACACCATTCTATATACTTCCGGCCCGTCATTGGACACTGTGCTATCTAACCTCCAAACGAGCTTCAATGCCATACAACACTCCTTCCGTGGCCTCCAACTGCTCTTAAACGCTAGTAAAACCAAATGCATGCTTTTCAACCGTTCGCTGCCTGCACCCGCACGCCTGACCAGCATCACCACCCTGGTTGGTTCCGACCTTGAATATGTGGACATCTATAAGTACCTAGGTGTCTGGCTAGACTGTAAAATCTCCTTCCAGACTCATATCAAACATCTCCAATCGAAAATCAAATCAAGAGTCGGCTTTCTATTCCGCAACAAAGCCTCCTTCACTCACGCCGCCAAACTTACCCTAGTAAAACTGACTATCCTACCGATCCTCGACTTCGGCGATGTCATCTACAAAATTGCTTCCAACACTCTACTCAGCAAACTGGATGCAGTTTATCACAGTGTCATCCGTTTTGTCACTAAAGCACCTTATACCACCCACCACTGCGACTTGTATGCTCTAGTCGGCTGGCCCTCGCTACATATTCGTCGCCAGACCCACTGGCTCCAGGTCATCTACAAGTCCATGCTAGGTAAAGCTCCGCCTTATCTCAGTTCACGGGTCACGATGGCAACACCCGTCCGTAGCACGCGCTCCAGCAGTTGTATCTCACTGATCATCCCTAAAGCCAACACCTCATTTGGCCGCCTTTCGTTCCAGTTCTCTGCTGCCTGTGACTGGAACGAATTGCAAAAATCGCTGAATTTGGAGACTTTTATCTCCCTCACCAACTTCAAACATCTGCTATCTGAGCAGCTAACCGATCGCTGCAGCTGTACATAGTCTATCGGTAAATAGCCCACCCATTTTTACCTACCTCATCCCCATACTGTTTTTATTTATTTACTTTTCTGCTCTTTTGCACACCAATATCTCTAACTATACATGACCATCTGATCATTTATCACAATTATTCACATACCTCCTCATGCCTTTTGCACACAAAGTACGGTGCCATGCGAAAGTATTCGGCCCCCTTGAACTTTGCAACCTTTTGCCACATTTCAGGCTTCAAACAAAAAGATATAAAACTGTATTTTTTTGTGAAGAATCAACAACAAGTGGGACACAATCATGAAGTGGAACGACATTTATTGGATATTTCAAACTTTTTTAACAAATCAAAAACTGAAAAATTGGGCGTGCAAAATTATGCCAGCCCCTTTACTTTCAGTGCAGCAAACTCTCTCCAGAAGTTCAGTGAGGATCTCTGAATGATCCAATGTTGACCTAAATGACTAATGATGATAAATACAATCCACCTGTGTGTAATCAAGTCTCCGTATAAATGCACCTGCACTGTGATAGTCTCAGAGTTCCGTTAAAAGCGCAGAGAGCATCATGAAGAACAAGGAACACACCAGGCAGGTCCGAGATACTGTTGTGAAGAAGTTTAAAGCCGGATTTGGATACAAAAAGATTTCCCAAGCTTTAAACATCCCAAGGAGCACTGTGCAAGCGATAATATTGAAATGGAAGGAGTATCAGACCACTGCAAATCTACCAAGACCTGGCCGTCCCTCTAAACTTTCAGCTCATACAAGGAGAAGACTGATCAGAGATGCAGCCAAGAGGCCCATGATCACTGGATGAACTGCAGAGATCTACAGCTGAGGTGGGAGACTCTGTCCATAGGACAACAATCAGTCGTATATTGCACAAATCTGGCCTTTATGGAAGAGTGGCAAGAAGAAAGCCATTTCTTAAAGATATCCATAAAAAGTGTTGTTTAAAGTTTGTCACAAGCCACCTGGGAGACACACCAAACATGTGGAAGAAGGTGCTCTGGTAAGATGAAACCAAAATTGAACTTTTTGGCAACAATGCAAAACGTTATGTTTGGCGTAAAAGCAACACCCTGAACACACCATCCCCACTGTCAAACATGGTGGCAGCATCATGGTTTGAGCCTGCTTTTCTTCAGCAGGGACAGGGAAGATGGTTAAAATTGATGGAGCCAAATACAGGACCATTCTGGAAGAAAACCTGATGGAGTCTGCAAAAGACCTGAGGCTGGGACGGAGATTTGTCTTCCAACAAGACAATGATCCAAAACATAAAGCAAAATCTACAATGGAATGGTTCAAAAATAAACATATCCAGGTGTTTGAATGGCCAAGTCAAAGTCCAGACCTGAATCCAATCGAGAATCTGTGGAAAGAACTGAAAACTGCTGTTCACAAATGCTCTCCATCCAACCTCACTGAGCTAGAGCTGTTTTGCAAGGAGGAATGGGAAAAAATATCAGTCTCTCGATGTGCAAAACTGATAGATACATACCCCAAGCGACTTACAGCTGTAATCGCAGCAAAAGGTGGCGCTACAAAGTATTAACTTAAGGGGGCTGAATAATTTTGCACGCCCAACTTTTCAGTTTTTGATTTGTTAAAAAAGTTTGAAATATCCAATAAATGTCGTTCCACTTCAAGACTGTGTCCCACTTGTTGTTGATTCTTCACAAAAAAATACAGTTTTATATATTTATGTTTGAAGCCTGAAATGTGGCAAAAGGTTGCAAAGTTCAAGGGGCCCAAATAATTTCGCAAGGCACTGTATATAGACTCCCCTTTTTTTTCCTACTGTGTTATTGACTTGTTAACTGTTTACTCCATGTGTAACTCTGTGTTGTCTGTTCATACTGCTTTGCTTTATCTTGGCCAGGTCGCAGTTGCAAATGAGAACTTGTTCTCAACTAGCCTACCTGGTTAAATAAAGGTGAAAAAAAAAATGTACATGGTACCATCTCTGTTATACAATACTGAGAACCTGGTTCACCACGCCATATCAGGTAAATATGGACACACATTTAGCCTGTGTATAAAACATGCTCTGGGACAAAAAACATTCCATGAATGATAATGACATGATTCTAGGATACTCATTACATACGTGTTACATGAGCAGCAGGTGGGGTAATGTGAGTCATTTGTGACTTGGTTGAGGCGCTGGGATGATCAACGACGTGTGCAGCAGACAATCTGAGCCGGTCAGTGGATCTACTGCAGAGGAAGGAGAATTTAAACTCATCATAAATGACTTCTCTTAGCCTCTATTTCACTCTGACACTTTTATGTGATTCTTTTATTTTCTACCTCATTGCAACCGTGAGCCGCCTGCTGATTTCCATTGCTGGCAGTGAGGCGTGGAGGGAGGCCTTGAGAGACAGGACCCTCCACCCCTCCATCTATTCCTCCATCTCTATCCCCCTCGTTCCTGCTCCCTGCCAGCTCTCCACCCATCCATCCCTCCATCCTTCCACTGCCTCATTTCTCCCACCTGTCTTCTGTCCTCCCTGCCAGCTCTGCCTCCCTCCATCCCTCCACCCCACTGTCCATCCATCCCACTATACCTCATCCCTCCATCCCTCCACCCCACTGTCCATCCATCCCACTATACCTCCGCCCCTCATCCCTCCACCCCACTGTCCATCCATCCCACTATACCTCATCCCCTCATCCCTCCACCCCACTGTCCATCCATCCCACTATACCTCATCCCTCCATCCCACTGTCCATCCATCCCACTATACCTCATCCCTCATCCCTCCATCCCTCCACCCCACTGTCCATCCATCCCACTATACCTCCTCCCCTCATCCCTCCACCCCACTGTCCCTCCATCCCACTATACCTCATCCCCTCATCCCTCCACCCCACTGTCCATCCATCCCACTATACCTCATCCCTCCATCCCACTGTCCATCCATCCCACTATACCTCATCCCCTCATCCCTCCACCCCACTGTCCATCCATCCCACTATACCTCACCCCCTCATCCCTCCACCCCACTGTCCATCCATCCCACTATACCTCAGCCCCTCATCCCTCCACCCCACTGTCCGTCCATCCCACTATACCTCAGCGCCTCATCCCTCCACCCCACTGTCCGTCCATCCCACTATACCTCAGCCCCTCATCCCTCCACCCCTCCACCCCACTCTCCATCCATCCCACTATACCTCATCCTTCCATCCCTCCATCCCTCCACCCCACTGTCCGTCCATCCCACTATAACTCAGCCCCTCATCCCTCCACCCCACTGTCCATCCATCCCACTATACCTCATCCCTCCATCCCTCCATCCCTCCATCCCTCCACCCCACTGTCCATCCATCCCACTATACCTCATCCCTCCACCCCTCCACCCCACTGTCCATCCCACTATACCTCAGCCCCTCATCCCTCCATCACACTGTCCATCCCACTATACCTCAGCCCCTCATCCCTCCATCCCTCCTCCCCACTATACCTCATCCCTCCATCCCTCCTCCCCACTGTCCTTCCATCCCACTATACCTCAGCCCCTCATCCCTCCATCCCTCCACCCCACTATACCTCATTCCTCCACCCCACTGTACGTCCATCCCACTATACATCAGCCCCTCATCCCTCCATCCCACTGTCCATCCATCCCACTATACCTCAGCCCCTCATACCTTCACCCCACTGTCCGTCAATCCCACTATACCTCAGACCCTCATCCCTCCATCCCTCCACCCCACTGTCCATCCATCCCACTATACCTCCGCCCCTCATCCCTCCATCCCTCCACCCCACTGTCCATCCATCCCACTATACCTCAGCCCCTCATCCCTCCATCCCTCCACCCCACTGTCCATCCATCCCACTATACCTCCGCCCCTCATCCCTCCATCCCTCCACCCCACTGTCCATCCATCCCACTATACCTCCGCCCCTCATCCCTCCATCCCTCCACCCCACTGTCCATCCATCTCACTATACCTCCGCCACTCATCCCTCCATCCCTCCACCCCACTGTCCATCCATCCCACTATACCTCCGCCCCTCATCCCTCCATCCCTCCACCCCACTGTCCGTCCATCCCACTATACCTCAGATCCTCATCCCTCCATCCCTCCACCCCACTGTCCGTCCATCCCACTATACCTCAGGCCCTCATTACTCCTTTCCTTCCTTCCTCTCTCTTCTCTTAACTGTGTCCACCCAGAGAAGTCCCACTCTCTTCATTCCTAACCTCTAAGAAGACATTAATTAGACTGTCATGATTCACACACAGATGCTGTGACTGACAGGCTGAATGACCCTCTAAGAAAAATGTATTATTTTCAATGAGAGCCTAGGAACCGTGGGTTAACTGCCTTGTTCAGGAGCAGAACGACAGATGTTTTACCTTGTCAGCTCGGGGATTCCATCTTGCAACCTTTTGTTTACTAGTCCAACGCTCTAACCACTAGGCTGCCTGCCACCCCATGTGCATGTAAACACAGAATAAAAGATGCTGCATACCACCCTGCATACCACTGCTGGCTTGCTTCTGAAGCTAAGCGGGGTTGGTCCTGGTCAGTTCCTGGATGGGAGACCAGATGCTGCTGGAAGTGGTGTTGGAGGGCCAGTAGGAGGCACTCTTTCCTCTGGTCTAAAAAGATATCCCAATGCCCCAGTGACTGCCCTGTGTAGGGTGTTGTCTTTCGGGTGAGACGTTAAACGGGTGTCCTGACTCTATGAGGTCATTAAAGATCCCATGGCACTTATAGTTATAGTAGGGGTGTTAACCCCGGTGTCCTGGCTAAATTCCCAATCTGGCCCTTAAAACCATCACGGTCACCTAATAATCCCCAGTTTACAATTGGCTCATTCATCCCCCTCCTCTCCCCTGTAACTATTCCCCAGGTCGTTGCTGCAAATGAGAACATGTTCTCAGTCATCTTACCTGGTAAAATAACGGATAAAAAAAATTTTTTTTTACTAAACCCCATGATGGTAGTGACTGCCCATTACTTCTGATCACTTATTAACCATCATGGATTCACAGTACTTTACTTTAATAAAATATTTCAGTTGTTGTGTATATTACATTTGTTTTATTTGATGACTTTATTATTTCATTCCAAGTCATCTCATATTTATAGAGCTCCTCCCTATGCTGTCTGACAAAATCACTATTTTAGTAGTTCTTCAAAGTATGTAAGGCATACCTGTATGACTGCTGAATACCTGAATACCTGCTGACTACCTGTATGACTGCTGAATACCTGAATACCTGCTGACTACCTGTATGACTGCTGAATACCTGCTGACTACCTGTATGACTGCTGAATACCTGAATACCTGCTGAATACCTGCTGAATACCTGTATGACTGCTGAATACCTGCTGACTACCTGTATGACTGCTGAATACCTGAATACCTGCTGAATACCTGTATGACTCCTGAATACCTGCTGACTACCTGTATGACTGCTGAATACCTGAATACCTGTATGACTGAATACTAATACCTGTATGACTGACTACCTGTATGACTGAATACCTGAATACCTGCTGAATACTGCTGACTACCTGTATGACTGCTGAATACCTGTATGACTGCTGACTACCTGTATGACTGACTACCTGTATGACTACTGACTACCTGTAATACTACCTGTATGACTGACTACCTGTATGACTGCTGAATACCTGAATACCTGCTGAATACCTGCTGAATACCTGTATGACTGCTGAATACCTGCTGACTACCTGTATGACTGCTGAATACCTGAATACCTGCTGAATACCTGTATGACTCCTGAATACCTGCTGACTACCTGTATGACTGCTGAATACCTGAATACCTGCTGACTACCTGTATGACTGCTGAATACCTGCTGACTACCTGTATGACTGCTGAATACCTGAATACCTGCTGAATACCTGCTGAATACCTGTATGACTGCTGAATACCTGCTGACTACCTGTATGACTGCTGACTACCTGTATAACTGCTGAATACCTGAATACCTGCTGACTACCTGTATGACTGCTGACTACCTGTATGACTGCTGACTACCTGTATGACTGCTGACTACCTGTATGACTCCTGAATACCTGCTGACTACCTGTATGACTGCTGACTACCTGTATGACTGCTGACTACCTGTATGACTGCTGAATACCTGTATGACTGCTGAATACCTGTATGACTGCTGACTACCTGAATACCTGTATGACTGACTGACTGCTGACCTGAATACCTGACTGCTGACTACCTGTATGACTGATTGTATGACTGCTGAGATCATGTATTTTCATGTAATGAAACCTCGGTAAGTAACGGCTCTGCTCTCGATTGCACGTTCTTCTGTCTCTTTTAAGTAGCAGGTGTGAAAGAAACACAGATATGTGTGCAATGGGTTATGGTCATTATAGTTTTCTGCACTAAACTATGTAGAATATTGGCCTGTTGGAAACGATCACTATCGCACAGTTCTGATCTGATGTGTCTCTATAGAAACTGTGCAATGTGCACATTGAGCTCACAGAAAAAAAAACAGAACAAATTGGAATTCAAATAATTGAACCGATGTCAGTCAATTAGTTGTATAAACACTGAAAAATAACCAATATTTTGGTTAAATGCTCAGCACTATTGGTTTCACATTGGTTGTGGGAATGAAGCCATACGTTTCTTGACCGGTAAAACAACGTTTTTCAAACGTTCTCGGTAAAACAATTGAAAACATGACTTTAAACAGAACCACGAGGAAACCTTTAGGAAACGTTATGCTTGAAGTACTGAAATTCCCATAGAAAAACGTTGCTTCTTAATGTTCTCTGAACTATTTAAGAACATTGCCAATGTCAAATCAGTTGGCGAATGAATGTACCTACAACATTACCAAAATGGAAATGAAATGTAACAACGTTTGAACTATTAGGACTCGTTCTGTTAAAGAAGTTCCTTAAATGTTCTGAGAATGTTCCAAAGCTAAGGATCTATCCTGCATTATTCCCAGAACGTTGTGGGAAGGTTGCATGCAAAATACCCATAAGACATCCACGCTCTCGCCAAGCGTTAAGAAACACATGGTTCTCAGAACGTTTTGTGTTAGCTGAGATGCCTCTGCTTGATGTAAACTCTATTCTGCTAGCCAGGAGTTAGTAATACATCACACACCAGCTCCTACTGTCAGCTCCTACTGTCAGATCCTACTGTCAGCTCCTACTGTCAGATCCTACTGTCAGATCCTACTGTCAGCTCCTACTGTCAAATCCTACTGTCAGATCCTACTGTCAGCTCCTACTGTCAGATCCTACTGTCAGATCCTACTGTCAGCTCCTACTGTCAAATCCTACTGTCAGATCCTACTGTCAGCTCCTACTGTCAGATCCTACTGTCAGATCCTACTGTCAGATCCTACTGTCAGCTCCTACTGTCAGCTCCTACTGTCAGCTCCTACTGTCAGCTACTACTGTCAGATCCTACTGTCAGATCCTACTGTCAGCTCCTACTGTCAGATCCTACTGTCAGATCCTACTGTCAGCTCCTACTGTCAGCTCCTACTGTCAGATCCTACTGTCAGATCCTACTGTCAGCTCCTACTGTCAGATCCTACTGTATGCTCCTACTGTCAGCTCCTACTGTCAGATCCTACTGTCAGATCCTACTGTCAGCTCCTACTGTCAGCTCCTACTGTCAGCTCCTACTGTCAGATCCTACTGTCAGCTCCTACTGTCAGCTCCTACTGTCAGATCCTACTGTCAGATCCTACTGTCAGCTCCTACTGTCAGATCCTACTGTCAGCTCCTACTGTCAGATCCTACTGTCAGATCCTACTGTCAGCTCCTACTGTCACTGTCAGCTCCTACTGTCAGATCCTACTGTCAGCTCCTACTGTCAGATCCTACTGTCAGCTCCTACTGTCAGCTCCTACTGTCAGATCCTACTGTCAGCTCCTACTGTCAGATCCTACTGTCAGCTCCTACTGTCAGATCCTACTGTCAGCTCCTACTGTCAGCTCCTACTGTCAGCTCCTACTGTCAGCTCCTACTGTCAGCTCCTACTGTCAGCTCCTACTGTCAGCTCCTACTGTCAGATCCTACTGTCAGATCCTACTGTCAGCTCCTACTGTCAGATCCTACTGTCAGCTCCTACTGTCAGATCCTACTGTCAGATCCTACTGTCAGCTCCTACTGTGAGCTCCTACTGTCAGCTCCCACTGTCAGATCCTACTGTCAGCTCCTACTGTCAGCTCCTACTGTGAGCTCCTACTGTCAGCTCCCACTGTCAGATCCTACTGTCAGCTCCTACTGTCAGATCCTACTGTCAGCTCCCACTGTCAGATCCTACTGTCAGCTCCTACTGTCAGCTCCTACTGTCAGCTCCTACTGTCAGCTCCTACTGTCAGCTCCTACTGTCAGCTCCTACTGTCAGCTCCTACTGTCAGCTCCTACTGTCAGCTCCTACTGTCAGATCCTACTGTCAGATCCTACTGTCAGCTCCTACTGTCAGCTCCTACTGTCAGATCCTACTGTCAGCTCCAGGCTCCAGAGGGTCAGACGGTATCTCCCATTTTACACTACATATTATTATGATACAGAGATCTCAACTTCCTTTCCTCTCCAGGCCATGTAATCGCTGCATTCCAAATGGCAACTATTCATTATAGTGCAGTTCCTTTTCCCAGAGCTCTTTGGGCCCAAGTCAAAG
>NW_026290143.1:0-10000 GCF_023373465.1 Oncorhynchus keta | reverse complement strand
TCTCGTTGCCCCGTCAGTGCTGGAGTTGAGCCACAGTTCCTGGGGCTGTAAAACCCATTGATCTGTAGAGGACTGATAGGTTTAACAGTGTCAGCAGGGTAGAGGGTGACTGAGCAGGGTAGAACTGACAGCCAGGCATGAATGTGGACTGGTCTCTTCCTCAGCTCAGTCAGCTGAAGGTTAAGAGACCAACAGAAACAGCCTATTAGAGTGGAGCCAATACCACTGGACAACCCAGAGGGACGCCAGAGGAGTCTAAATGTGCGTCCCAAATTGCACCCTTTGCCCTATGTAGTGTACTACGTTTGACCAGGGCCTGTAGGGACATTAATGTGGATTAAAGGAGTCCCTTAGGAAGACAGGAGCACTTGCGTGTCTATAAGAATGTATTTCAAGATTACAGATCAGACATTTCAACTGGCTTTAGGGGGTTGGAAGCATGGCAAGACATAATATTATCTTCCAGTAAATCCACAATGGACTGACGACATGTTGATTCTCTCTACTTCCTGACAAGCCATTTCTTCTTCCAGTTTGTTGTGGAGAGCTGGGTAAAGGCCCAGGTCTGAGACAGAACCACACAAGCACAGCAGAAACAGTATTCATGGAACGAGACAACCTACTGTTTTAGTACATAGAAACAGTGTTCCGCCACCCCCTCTCTGTTCTCTCTTTTTCTGTTCACCCTCTCTCTTTTAATTTTTAAAAAAATATATTTTATTTTTTACCTTTATTTAACCAGGCAGGTCAGTTAAGAACATATTCTTATTTTCAATGACGGCCTGGGAACAGTGGGTTAACTGCCTGTTCAGGGGCAGAACGACAGATTTGTACCTTGTCAGCTCGGGGTTTGAACTCGCAACTTTTCGGTTACTAGTCCAACGCTCTAACCACTCTACGCTGCCGCCCCTCACTCTCTGTCTCTCTGTTCTCTCTCACTCTCTGTTCTCTCTGTTCTCTCTCTGTTCTCTTTCTCTCTCTGTTTTCTCTCTCTCTGTTCTTTCTCTCTCTGTTCTTTCTCTCTCTGTTTTCTCTCTCTCTGTTTTCTCTCTCTGTTTTCTCTCTCTGTTCTTTCTCTCTGTTCTTTCTCTCTGTTTTCTCTCTGTTTTCTCTCTCTGTTCTTTCTCTCTCTGTTTTCTCTCTCTGTTCTTTCTCTCTGTTTTCTCTCTGTTCTTTCTCTCTCTGTTTTCTCTCTCTGTTTTCTCTCTGTTCTTTCTCTCTGTTCTTTCTCTCTCTGTTCTTTCTCTCTGTTCTTTCTCTCTGTTTTCTCTCTCTGTTCTTTCTCTCTCTGTTCTTTCTCTCTCTGTTCTTTCTCTCTCTGTTTTCTCTCTCTGTTCTTTCTCTCTCTGTTCTTTCTCTCTCTCTGTTATTTCTCTCTCTCTCTCTGTTCTCCCACTATCGTCTCTCTCTCTCTCTCTCTCTGTTCTCCCTCTCTCTTTCTCTGTTCTCCCTCTCTGTCTCTCTGTTCTCTTTCTCTCTCTACCTGTATGTGAGTGTGTGTATGTGTGTGTGTTCCTGTGTGCGTTGTGTGTGTGTGTGTCCTCTGCACACTACTGCCATGCTGTGTAAGAATATACAGTTGGATAGTTCTGTCATAAGCCTCTACTCCCTGACACCACTGACAGCTTCCTTACCTGTGTGTGTGTGTGTGTCAGCTTCATTACCTGTGTGTGTGTTAGAGTGACTGTAGGGTAATGCCGCACACAGTCAATCACTGACAGAGGACACACACACACACACACACACACACACACACACACACACACACACACACACACACACACACACACACACACACACACACACACACACACACACACACACACACACACACACACACACTTCTACGCTTTAACAAGCTATCTTCAGGATGAAATGTCCTCCCTCTCCCAATGTGGGTTTGAGGGCTTTCCCCCCCTCTCCTTACCCGGTCATCCTGTCTCCTGAACTGACCAGAGCAGCTCCCCAGGTGGCATCACCTGTCCGTCACGCCACCGTGAGCCTATTGTCTGGCCCCGTTCTGAATGTCTAATGAGCTTCCTGTCCAGTTTCCTGTCCAACTCGGAGAGACATGCTAATCTAATTAGCGGTGCAGAACGTCAGCCACACATCATTCTGCTTATTGTTCATTACCTCTGCATAAGCATAGTACTACTCTCTGTGGGAACACACACACACACAGAGACAGACACACACACACACACACACACACACACACACACACACACACACACACACACACACACACACACACACACACACACACACACACACACACACACACACACACACACACACACACACACACAGGGATGAGATGAGTGGTGAGTTAGGTTACTCATTGTCCTTACACAGTGAGACTGTCTGCATAGCTGGTAGGTGGACACATGACAGGAGGGTGACTGCTTAGTGTGGGAGGGAGGGTGCCTGTTAGTGTGTGTGTGCATTTCTGCTTTTGTGTGTGTGTTCCCACAGAGAGTAGTACTATGCTTTTGCAGAGTCTATGTGTGAGAGGGAGGGGGTAGTTTGTCCTACAAACTCTCACAGTCTCACGTCAGAATTATAAATATTTCGAAGTTGATCTAAATGTCAAATTCAAAGTGTTTAAGGTTAGACATTAACTCTGAATTCCTAAGGTTAGACATTAACTCTGAATTCCTAAGGTTAGACATTAACTCTGAATTCTTAAGGTTAGACATTAACTCTGAATGGTTAAGGTTAGGCATTAACTCTGAATGGTTAAGGTTAGACATTAACTCTGAATGGTTAAGGTTAGGCATTAACTCTGAATGGTTAAGGTTAGACATTAACTCTGAATGGTTAAGGTTAGACATTAACTCTGAATTCTTAAGGTTAGGCATTAACTCTGAATGTTTAAGGTTAGACATTAACTCTGAATGGTTAAGGTTAGACATTAACTCTGAATGGTTAAGGTTAGACATTAACTCTGAATGGTTAAGTTTAGACATTAACTCTGAATGGTTAAGTTTAGACATTAACTCTGAATGTTTAAGGTTAGGCATTAACTCTGAATGGTTAAGGTTAGACATTAACTCTGAATGGTTAAGGTTAGATATTAACTCTGAATGGTTAAGGTTAGACATTAACTCTGAATGGTTAAGGTTAGACATTAACTCTGAATGGTTAAGGTTTGGCATTAACTCTGAATGTTTAAGGTTAGGCATTAACTCTGAATGGTTAAGGTTAGACATTAACTCTTAATTCTTAAGGTTAGACATTAACTCTGAATGTTTAAGGTTAGGCATTAACTCTGAATGGTTAAGGTTAGACATTAACTCTGAAAGGTTAAGTTTAGACATTAACTCTGAATGGTTAAGTTTAGACATTAACTCTGAATGGTTAAGGTTAGACATTAACTCTGAATTTTTAAGGTTAGACATTAACTCTGAATTTTTAAGGTTAGACATTAACTCTGAATTCTTAAGGTTAGACATTAACTCTGAATGTTTAAGGTTAGGCATTAACTCTGAATGGTTAAGGTTAGACATTAACTCTGAATTCTTAAGGTTAGACATTAACTCTGAATGTTTAAGGTTAGGCATTAACTCTGAATGGTTAAGGTTAGACATTAACTCTAAGAATGTTTAAGGTTAGGCATTAACTCTGAATGGTTAAGGTTAGACATTAACTCTGAATGGTTAAGGTTAGACATTAACTCTGAATGTTTAAGGTTAGACATTAACTCTGAATGGTTAAGGTTAGATATTAACTCTGAATGGTTAAGGTTAGACATTAACTCTGAATGGTTAAGGTTAGACATTAACTCTGAATGGTTAAGGTTTGGCATTAACTCTGAATGTTTAAGGTTAGGCATTAACTCTGAATGGTTAAGGTTAGACATTAACTCTGAATGGTTAAGGTTAGACATTAACTCTGAATGGTTAAGGTTAGACATTAACTCTGAATGGTTAAGGTTAGGCATTAACTCTGAATGGTTAAGGTTAGACATTAACTCTGAATGGTTAAGGTTAGGCATTAACTCTGAATTCTTAAGGTTAGGCATTAACTCTGAATGGTTAAGGTTAGACATTAACTCTGAATGGTTAAGGTTAGACATTAACTCTGAATTCTTAAGGTTAGACATTAACTCTGAATGTTTAAGGTTAGGCATTAACTCTGAATGGTTAAGGTTAGACATTAACTCTGAATGGTTAAGGTTAGACATTAACTCTGAATGGTTAAGGTTAGACATTAACTCTGAATGGTTAAGGTTAGACATTAACTCTGAATTCTTAAGGTTAGACATGAACTCTGAATGGTTAAGGTTAGACATTAACTCTGAATTCTTAAGGTTAGACATTAACTCTGAATGTTTAAGGTTAGGCATTAACTCTGAATGGTTAAGGTTAGACATTAACTCTGAATTCTTAAGGTTAGACATTAACTCTGAATGTTTAAGGTTAGGCATTAACTCTGAATGGTTAAGGTTAGACATTAACTCTGAATGGTTAAGGTTAGGCATTAACTCTGAATGGTTAAGGTTAGACATTAACTCTGAATGGTTAAGGTTAGACATTAACTCTGAATGTTAAGGTTAGACATTAACTCTGAATGGTTAAGGTTAGACATTAACTCTGAATGGTTAAGGTTAGACATTAACTCTGAATGGTTAAGGTTAGACATTAACTCTGAATGGTTAAGGTTAGGCATTAACTCTGAATGGTTAAGGTTAGGCATTAACTCTGAATGGTTAAGGTTAGACATTAACTCTGAATGGTTAAGGTTAGACATTAACTCTGAATGGTTAAGGTTAGACATTAACTCTGAATGGTTAAGGTTAGACATTAACTCTGAATGTTAAGGTTAGACATTAACTCTGAATGGTTAAGGTTAGACATTAACTCTGAATGGTTAAGGTTAGACATTAACTCTGAATGGTTAAGGTTAGACATTAACTCTGAATTTTTAAGGTTAGACATTAACTCTGAATTTTTAAGGTTAGACATTAACTCTGAATGGTTAAGGTTAGACATTAACTCTGAATGGTTAAGGTTAGACATTAACTCTGAATGTTTAAGGTTAGGCATTAACTCTGAATGGTTAAGGTTAGACATTAACTCTGAATGGTTAAGGTTAGACATTAACTCTGAATGGTTAAAGGTTAGGCATTAACTCTGAATGGTTAAGGTTAGACATTAACTCTGAATGTTTAAGGTTAGACATTAACTCTGAATGGTTAAGGTTAGACATTAACTCTGAATTCTTAAGGTTAGACATTAACTCTGAATGGTTAAGGTTAGACATTAACTCTGAATGGTTAAGGTTAGACATTAACTCTGAATTTTTAAGGTTAGACATTAACTCTGAATTTTTAAGGTTAGACATTAACTCTGAATGGTTAAGGTTAGACATTAACTCTGAATTCTTAAGGTTAGACATTAACTCTGAATGTTTAAGGTTAGGCATTAACTCTGAATGGTTAAGGTTAGACATTAACTCTGAATGTTAAGGTTAGACATTAACTCTGAATGGTTAAGGTTAGACATTAACTCTGAATGGTTAAGGTTAGACATTAACTCTAAGAATGTTTAAGGTTAGGCATTAACTCTGAATGGTTAAGGTTAGACATTAACTCTGAATGGTTAAGTTAGACATTAACTCTGAATGTTTAAGGTTAGACATTAACTCTGAATGGTTAAGGTTAGACATTAACTCTGAATGGTTAAGGTTAGACATTAACTCTGAATGGTTAAGGTTAGACATTAACTCTGAATTCTTAAGGTTAGACATTAACTCTGAATGGTTAAGGTTAGACATTAACTCTGAATGGTTAAGGTTAGACATTAACTCTGAATGGTTAAGGTTAGACATTAACTCTGAATGGTTAAGGTTAGACATTAACTCTGAATGGTTAAGGTTAGACATTAACTCTGAATGGTTAAGTTAAGGTTAGACATTAACTCTGAATTCTTAAGGTTAGACATTAACTCTGAATGGTTAAGGTTAGGCATTAACTCTGAATGGTTAAGGTTAGACATTAACTCTGAATGGTTAAGGTTAGACATTAACTCTGAATGGTTAAGGTTAGACATTAACTCTGAATGGTTAAGTTTAGACATTAACTCTGAATGTTTAAGGTTAGGCATTAACTCTGAATGGTTAAGGTTAGACATTAACTCTGAATTCTTAAGGTTAGACATTAACTCTGAATGTTTTAGGCATTAACTCTGAATGGTTAGGTTAGACATTAACTCTGAATGGTTAAGGTTAGACATTAACTCTGAATGTTTAAGGTTAGGCATTAACTCTGAATGGTTAAGGTTAGACATTAACTCTGAATTCTTAAGGTTAGACATTAACTCTGAATGTTTAAGGTTAGGCATTAACTCTGAATGGTTAAGGTTAGACATTAACTCTGAATGGTTAAGGTTAGACATTAACTCTGAATGTTTAAGGTTAGACATTAACTCTGAATGGTTAAGGTTAGACATTAACTCTGAATTCTTAATTAGACATTTAAGGTTAGGTTAGGCATTAACTCTGAATGGTTAAGGTTAGACATTAACTCTGAATGGTTAAGGTTAGACATTAACTCTGAATGGTTAGACATTAACTCTGAATGTTTAAGGTTAGGCATTAACTCTGAATGGTTAAGGTTAGACATTAACTCTGAATGTTTAAGGTTAGACATTAACTCTGAATGGTTAAGGTTAGACATTAACTCTGAATGGTTAAGGTTAGACATTAACTCTGAATGGTTAAGGTTAGACATTAACTCTGAATGGTTAAGGTTAGACATTAACTCTGAATGGTTAAGGTTAGACATTAACTCTGAATGGTTAAGGTTAGACATTAACTCTGAATGGTTTAAGGTTAGACATTAACTCTGAATGGTTTAAGGTTAGACATTAACTCTGAATGGTTAAGGTTAGACATTAACTCTGAATGGTTAAGTTCAGCCATTTAACTCTGAATGCTTAAGGTTAGACATTAACTCAGAATGGTTAAGGTTAGACATTAACTCTGAATGGTTAAGGTTAGACATTAACTCTGAATGGTTAAGGTTAGACATTAACTCTGAATGGTTAAGGTTAGACATTAACTCTGAATGGTTAAGGTTAGACATTAACTCTGAATGGTTAAGGTTAGGCATTAACTCTGAATGGTTAAGGTTAGACATTAACTCTGAATGGTTAAGGTTAGACATTAACTCTGAATGGTTAAGGTTAGACATTAACTCTGAATGGTTAAGGTTAGACATTAACTCTGAATGGTTAAGGTTAGACATTAACTCTGAATGGTTAAGGTTAGACATTAACTCTGAATGGTTAAGGTTAGACATTAACTCTGAATTCTTAAGGTTAGGTTAACTCTGGGATGGTTAAGGTTAGACATTAACAACTTTGGAATGGTTAAGTTTAGACATTAACTCTGAATGGTTAAGGTTAGACATTAACTCTGAATGGTTAAGGTTAGACATTAACTCTGAATGGTTAAGGTTAGACATTAACTCTGAATGGTTAAGGTTTGGGATAGGCTTAAAACAACTTTCTAATGGTGGATTTGAATGAAAGGTAGATGCTTCCACCCATCCACCATCCCCGTCCACAACGCTCTAGCAAAACCCAAGCCTACTTGAAGGTAACTGTTGTTCCTAGTGGTCGGTTTCCACGTCTTCTCCCAACGTCCTCAGACATGGATGGACCCCTGTCAGACAGGAGTGGGTCCCAGGGACAGGCTACCTCCCTAACCTCTGACCCCTGTCAGACAGGAGTGGGTCCCAGGGACAGGCTACCTCCCTAACCTCTGACCCCTGTCAGACAGGAGTGGGTCCCAGGGACAGGCTACCTCCCTAACCTCTGACCCCTGTCAGACAGGAGTGGGCCCAGGGACAGGCTACCTCCCTAACCTCTGACCCCTGTCAGACAGGAGTGGGTCCCAGGGACAGGCTACCTCCCTAACCTCTGACCCCTGTCAGACAGGAGTGGGTCCCAGGGACAGGCTACCTCCCTAACCTCTGACCCCTGTCAGACAGGAGTGTGTCCCAGGGACGGGCTACCTCCCTAACCCCTGACCCCTGTCAGACAGGAGTGTGTCCCAGGGACGGGCTACCTCCTAACCTCTGACCCCTGTCAGACAGGAGTGGGTCCCAGGGACAGGCTACCTCCCCTAACCTCTGACCCCTGTCAGACAGGAGTGGGTCCAGGGACGGGCTACCTCCCTAACCTCTGACCCCTGTCAGACAGGAGTGTGTCCCAGGGACGGGCTACCTCCCTAACCTCTGACCCCTGTCAGACAGGAGTGGGTCCCAGGGACGGGCTACCTCCCTAACCTCTGACCCCTGTCAGACAGGAGTGTGTCCCAGGGACGGGCTACCTCCTAACCTCTGACCCCTGTCAGACAGGAGTGGGCCCAGGGACAGGCTACCTCCCTAACCTCGGACCCCTGTCAGACAGGAGTGGGTCCCAGGGACGGGCTACCTCCCTAACCTCTGACCCCTGTCAGACAGGAGTGTGTCCTAGGGACGGGCTACCTCCCTAACCTCTGACCCCTGTCAGACAGGAGTGTGTCCTAGGGACGGGCTACCTCCCTAACCCCTGACCCTGTCAGACAGGAGTGTGTCCCAGGGACGGGCTACCTCCCTAACCTCTGACCCCTGTCAGACAGGAGTGGGTCCATGGGGGATCCTGTGGGAGAGACCCCAGTCCTCTCCTGACAGTAGAACTGTCCTATAGGTAGAAGCTGTCTCCTCAGAGACCCTATTATAGAAGCCTCACAGTGTCACATACAATGTCAGAAAATGGTTCCTACTACTGGTGGTTAAGGCCAGTAAGTCTTAAGTACTAAGATATTAATAATTTTGTTTCCTGTTGTCACGGCGATTCATTTTTCTATGTCATTTCCAGTATTATTTTGACATAAAGTGGTAGAAAGTGACCAATTAATGTCGTGATGCGGCTGGTTGAATACAACAATACTGCCCTCTACTGGGCAGATGTAGGCCAACTGTTTAATCAAAACCAAAATGTAGTTTCCATCACTTGACACGAACAGGATAAGTGTTTTAAAACTGATAACATTCCCTTCCTTTGTAACCACAATCAGGAACATTATTACAACAAAAAACATTAGAACTGACTTTATTTACAGTGAAGGTATCCTAATATTTACATATTTCAGATTTTTGGACTTTACAAATATTTCACAAAACTACACAGACATAAACACATATATTCCCTCATCATATTCTCTGGAAAAAAAATAGAAGTAAAAAACAGTTTTGGTGTCAGAAAGACAAGATAGTTATGGTGACAGTAGTTTGGAGAAATGGATGACAAAAGTTGTGTGGAAGCCTTATTTTTAAAAGCTGTGTGGGAGTGGGAACATTATTTTAAGATGAAATGAGAGCAAAGACAGTGTCCAAATTAGCACCCTATTCCCTACATAGGGCTCTGGTCCAAAGTAGTGCACTATCGGGTGACATTTGGGATGCAGAATATTGTAAGCTACCATGTCCTGGTTCGCGGTGATGTTCCCATGGAGAGACAGGCATTCTGAGAGTGTCTTCTTCCTGGTTGGGGTTAGGTCTGGTCCTATCAGGTAGAGACAGAACTAGGGTCTCTTCCTGATTGTGGTTAGGTCTGGTCCTATCAGGTAGAGACAGAGCTAGGGTCTCTTCCTGGTTGTGGTTAGGTCTGGGGTAGAGACAGATCTAGGGTCTCTTCCTGGTCGGGGTTAGGTCTATCAGGTAGAGACAGAGCTAGGGTCTCTTCCTGGTCGGGGTTAGGTCTGGTCCTATCAGGTTGAGACAGAGCTAGGGTCTCTTCCTGGTCGGGGTTAGGTCTGGTCCTATCAGGTAGAGACAGAGCTAGGGTCTCTTCCTGGTCGGGGTTAGGTCTGGTCCTATCAGGTAGAGACAGAGCTAGGGTCTCTTCCTGGTCGGGGTTAGGTCTGGTCCTATCAGATTGAGACAGAGCTAGGGTCTCTTCCTGGTTGGGGTTAGGTCTGGTCCTATCAGGTAGAGACAGATCTAGGGTCT